>NC_140212.1:14973716-15022930 GCF_951802725.1 Rutilus rutilus | reverse complement strand
TGGCAAGTACTGTTTTTCTCTCCCTTTTGTCTTTTCCTTCATGTTTGAACCCTCCGGATGCAACGTCTGACCTCTCTCATGTTTGAGTCCATCATCTGGTTTCATAAAAAAAAGAAAAAAAAAACATAACTCAGAAACATAGCCACAATTGTATACATTAAAAAGCAATTTTTTACCTGTTTTAATGATGATCTTGTATGATGACTTTCACCATTTCTGTTTATTTCTGTTTTATTTGATTATTTCTTCTTATTTTGATCAAATGTAATGGGCTAACTTTCTCTCTCTGGACCACCAGTATGTGAGGTCGTGTGTCCTGAACAGCAGGGTGTCACAGCAGATAACTGCATTACTAGACAGAAGCTCAGAGACATATTTGTACAAGCTGTTGTTCAGCGTCCTGCTGACTGTAGAGTTGTGTTTCACTGTCAGGTCATTTTGAATGTACCTGTAAGTTCTGGGGTATATCTGTGTTGTATTATTTGACCATGCTGCAATGACAGAACTTATTGAAATGATCTTTGATCTTACAGATTTCTGATATTTTCTTTCAGTTTCTGAAAGCCTGCAGGTGGACAAATTTGAAGAGTATGGATATACTTTTATAGCACCCAGGTCAGTTTCTTAAAGGGATAGTTCTGTGACTGACTGTTTACTTACCTTCACGTTGTTCTCCAAATGATTCTGAGAAATGTTCCTCTTCATGTTTTAGAGATTACTGCTCAGATCTGACAGCTCAGAGTGACAACAACACACAATTTCTCATCGACTTCAATCAATACATTGACACAAAGACCCCCAACAACCCAGAGTGTGAGTATCTTTCTGGTTCAAATCTAAAACTGAGCTGTAACAGGGAGTGTGGTGGTACCATAGCTTGAAGGCCAGGGATTCATACCGCTAGTTCAGAGTTCATTGGGGCTGCTCAGGGGTCATAATCTAGATTAAAACATGTAGGTCTTTTGAGCGACCAACTTTACTTAAAAGTAGTAGCTACTATTAGCTATTAGCTAATACATGTATATATTTCATAACTATTTTCATTTCACTAATTTTGTTTCATAATTCAAACTTGTTGCACTTTACTGTAGTATTAAAAATGTATCACATTATATTACTAAATAATACCATTACATATTTAATACTTTTTTGTAATTTGTAGTTTTTAACAGTATTATAAATATTATTACTTAATATTTCAATTACACATTTTAATGCATATTTAAAGAGTTTATAATTAACTCATAAATATTATACATATAATATTTTTGAGTATTTTTTTTAGATATGCAATATTATATTATTACAAATTATTGCAATGACACTTTTTAATATATTTTTTATCACTACATTGGTTAACACTTATACGTGTTGTACACGTTACTGACTGTAGTAAAGATAGTAAATTATGCGTAATTATAAGCACCTTCCTAAGCACAATCCTAAACCAAATTTTACAAAAATTACTTCATCACAGTAATACTAAATGATACCATTACACATAATTAATTTGTACTATTTTAAAACTGTTCTTAACACAGTGTTATAAATACTACAAGTTATACAAGTCAGTTTAATGTAATTTAAGTTGAAATGACTTAAACATCTAAGTTGATTGTACTTAAAAATACTTTAATACATAATTTGTAAAACGTTTAACAATATATATATATAATATTTGTTTTGTTTTTACTATTGTCGGTTAAAACGGTTAAAAAATCAAGTAATAGACATATTTTAATTTGCTAGTATTACAAAATTAAATAAACTACATAGACTTAGGATGTTAGATTAAAAAAAAAATCAGTTGGAATCAATTTAAGTTCTTGCTTAGATGAGATATTTTATTCACAATCAAACTACTTTGGTTTAAAACCATGACATCAAAAGCTGTTCTCATACACCTTTTCTTGATTAAATTAGAGGTTTTCAGTTTCAGTCTAATTATATTTATTGTTCTCATGTTGACCGTGTTAATGCTAAGTAAACCTCCTGCCTTTGCCCCCACACACAGACACCCTCCTCCCCTCACCTTCCTCTCCACAGGCCGCTTTGATCTCACCAGGATCTGTTGGTGCTGCGGTAATCACTTGGTTTGGTGCACATGTGTTGAATGTGTAGGTTTGGCTGTAATACTTTATACCTACGAGCCCACCCCCCAATTCGGCACCAATTACCCCGTGTGAAAGAGGAAAAGCAGGACATGTCACAGAAAAAGAGAGAGAGAGGATGTGTGCTGGTACATTGGTAGGGTCAAGGACATTAACTTAACTTAACAACTTAACAACTTAACTTAAATATTTAGATTTATATTATATTAATGTTTATTAACGCTCCAAAAGTTGATCTCTATTTCAGATGAAGAAATACAACAGAACAAAAATTCACTCACATTCACCAACAGACAATGATTTTGACTTATGTTGTCAAAAAATGAAACTTCCTCATGAGCACAGACAATAAAATGTTGGCACCGGCAAAACATAGCACTGTAAACGCTAAATTTTGGGGCTATTTGTCACAGAGGCCTGGTATTTTAAGTCCACGATTTCCTCGCTGTCAAACACAGGCGGATCAGTTGAATTGTGTTCTTGCGCTGCTCTCAATCAGGTCCTAATGAAAAGCATGCGGCGTGCAAAGGGGGGCGGAATAAAGTTGTACACCAGCTGCTCTTTCTGAAGTGTGTGTGTTTTGTCGTAAAGACTTTGCGGTAATGAACTGCAGTGCGATGTTATAAAACACTTTAATGTTCTGAAGGTACCCGCACCCAAAAAAAAACGAAAAACCTTTGAACACTTACTGCCGTTTCATACCGCCGAAGAATACAATCGTGTTTCACGTCTCGGAAAATTAATCTGCGTGTTACTTTCCCTACGCGTCTCACCGCCTCGTTTTTGCGTCACTGTCTCGCTCTCTTTTTATGAAGTCCTACTTCTTTATGACTTTGGCATCGGTTGCCTCAAAGGTCAGAATGTGGAGTCTGTTCTTACTCATGACCAACAGGTGTTTATGCATTTATCAAGTCAAAGGTGAAGCTTATAATGACGTAAAGCTTTGTTTTGTGCCTATTGATCCTCCGTTAGGTTTTGCTCCTGTAGTGTGAGGGTCATTTTGATGCTCGGGCGATGGACGATGGTAAAGGAGTGGCGATATGTCAACTGAGGCCTTTTTATTTGTGTATTGTTCCTCAGGTAAAATGGACCTAATAAACAGGATGCTGCTGGACGCTGGCATCACCGCTGAACTGGCCAAACACTGGAGCGAACAAGGACTGTGAGTTGCACCGAATTATAAAATGCAAAAAAACAAGGCCACGTTCATTTAACCTTAACTTAGGATAGAGAAATTTCCGTCATTATTTACTCCCCTGATGTTGTTCCAAACCTGTATGACCTTTTTTTTTGTTTTTTTTTGTGGAACACAAAAGGTTTTGAACTTTGTTCACGCTGCTCTTTTCCATACAGTGAAAGCATATAGTGATCAGGGACTGTCAAGTTTCAAAATGGACAAAAGAGCATCATAAAAAAAAAAAGGCTTTTTTGGTGCTATTTTGTCCTTTTAGGAGTTTGGGCACTGTATGCTTTTACTGTATGGAAAAGAGCAGCATGAACATTTTGCTTAGCATCTCCTTTTGTGTTCCACAGAGAGAAAGAAAGTCACATGAGAAGCATGAATTGTTCCGTCAACTTCATATATTTAAACACTGATTGGCATGAGTACGTTTCTTTCAGTCTAATTTAGCCTATTTATTTTTGTGATTGTCAGGAATGACAGAATCAAGGCTAAGTTTGTGGCGACAGATGGCGGTGTCACTAGAGTCTATCCTGCGAGGTAAATCTGTTATATTTTTTACGTTTTAGGAATAGCAGGCAGGCCCATAGGACTAAAATTGTCTCTGTGTGTGTGTTTCGCAGCGCTGGTCCAGAATGGACAGAAGAGGCAGAAACGTATGAGTCAAGTTTCTACAAGAGAAGTCTGGACAATGATGTTTATATATTTACATCATACGCAATGAATAGTAAGTATGTGTTTGTGATGATTATACAGTCATATACCACTTTTCCTATGGATTAATGGACATTTTCTGTCCTCTCTTTATCAGAAACTCAAGATTCAGTTTTAGCAAGCAGAGCGTTGGACCTGAGAATTGATGAATTCATGCTGAAACCAGCAGGTGAGAGTCTGACATTATAGTTTCAGTAATTACCATAGGAATGTACTGTAGATAGCCAGTGGTTTAGAAAGATACAACAATGTAGTGATAAACCAATATAAAAGCTTGGTCAAGTAATCTGACGATATTTTAAGTTTCAAAATCTACCAATAGATTTTCTGTTTTCTCAAAGATTTTTTTGTAAATAAATAGCCGTACAATAATTTAGGTTTTATTACAGCAACATTGTACATGTCTCATTTTTATACATACATATATATATATAGGAGTTATATATATATGGACATTGGCCATCTTGCTCCCTAGACATTGGCATCAACATTAACAGTAGAGCTAATAATATACTAGTAATAGATTACTAATAATAATCGGATTAATCTTTATGGTTTGAATTGTTGTTTATTTAAGAATGTGAACTGATGCAAAATTTAAAACAAATTTTTGTTATATGTTTCAGTTGTCGGTGTAAAACTGGATATACAGACCTGGATGGAAAGCTTCATGAACACTACAATTACGCCTAAAGTGAGTAAAAAGGGTTAACTACCTGTATTTCTGTTAACTGTAGTGCAAGTTAGACGGATGGTTGAGAACATTGTCAGTTTGATTTATCCTAATGGTGTCAGTTTTGCATTTGCATAAATTGGGGACGCACAGTAGTAAAATTCTCTTTAGTCTAAAGTTCATAAATGGCTGAAATGTTTTGCTATTTTGTCTAAATAAATTAAAAATAAACATTTCAACTAAAATCAACCTTCTAAATGCTATAGGTGAACTTAGGCATCACAACAATAGTACAGTGGAAAAAACTAGTATTCATTTTAAGATTTGCATTTACATTTAACAGTGTTAATAACAGTGTTATTATTATTAGTGTTAAATGTAAATGTAAAAATAAGAATGCACAATTAAATATCCAAAATGAGCCAATATGTCCAATGTCTACCAATAAATGAAGAAAAAAACTCTAATATTGACTGATAACCGATATTGTATTTATACTTTTGTGCAACTCAATCTGTCTATTTGTAAATCTTCCTGCACAGTGTGTTGGTGAAATCTGTGGGTGCAGGAGAAATGATGCGGTAAGATCATATTTATTTGTTAGATCTGAAGAGATGATATTATCTATATTATATGCATTACAGTTTGACATTGGTTAGATCAAAAATACAGTACAAAACAGTAATGTGAGATATTGTTACAATTTAAAACAACTGTTTTCTGTTTTAATATGTTGTGCTGCTTAATATTTTTGTGGAAACTTTTCAGGATTCTTTAGTGATTTTTTTTTAAAATTATATAAATGTCTCTTTTGATCAAGTTAATACACTGTTGCTCAATAAAAGTATTAGTTTCTTTAAAAAAAAAAAAAAAAACTTGACTTCAATCTTTTGAAAATTATATTACTGTGTTTATCTTTTTCTCACAAAGTATCTGGACTGTGTACTTCTTGACGATGGAGGCTTCCTTGTCATGGCCAATCAGGACGAGCACATGAATATGGTGGGCCTCTCTCTCTTACCCAATCAGAACCTCTCCATTTTGCTTCCATTCCACATTCCCCTTCTTTGACCCCTGGAGAGCACCCACCCAACCCCACCTGCACCCCGCCGGCAACAGCAGTAGAGTAAATGTTTAAAGTTAGGCTCAGTGAGGGAAACCAATCAGAGCAAAGTGTGTGCGGGATAAATCACGGCCGGAGTGTTTGGCAGCAGGACTGAAGCCAAGGGGACCGATTGTGCCCTAAATCCCGTCTCCTCCCCTCCGTGTGGGCAGACTCTCCAGGGGTCGGCTAGGACCGCACATTCATTACGGCTGTTATTGCACGGGGAGCGGCGGCCGTTCTGTACACTCTAGGATTTATATCACCTTTGGACTGACTTATAGTCTCGGACGAACGCGCTCTTACATTTTTACGTCTAATACAAAGCTGGAAGCTAAGCTGTGTGTGTTCATAACAGTAACCAGAACAGGGGCGTGTTTTTTTGTTTTTTTTATTCCTCACACACTTGCGGTCGGTATCACACCTCAGAGATTTTCTGGGCTCTCAGACAACTCTTCCTATGGTTTAAATTATGGTAATGAAGTAGGTTTTCCTAATAAGATTAGAAGAGATCCTATCGGCCCCCCGAGCACGGTGGGCTCCACACTCTTTAAACACACAGCATGTAGTTCACAGCATGAACTTATTCTACAGATAAGTACAGACAGACATCCTCATCCCCATAGTGACACATGCTATTAAACTATAGGACAATGCTGTGAAATTATGACTTTGCTAAGTCAGAATTATTCACTATTTTGAACACATTCTGCAGAATTCTCCCAAGAATCAGTGTGGAAAATATGAAAAAAGTAGACCGATACCATCTTCTTCCGTTATTTTATTTTATTTTATTTTATTTTATTTTATTTTATTTTATTTTATTTTATTTTATTTTATTTTATTTTATTTTATTTTATTTTATTTTATTTTATTTTATTTTATTTTATTTTATTTTATTTTATTCTTTTATTTTATTTTAAATTTATTTTACCTTACCTTACCTTACCAAACCAAACCAAACAATAAGCTTCACTGACAAAGAATCAGAATCCGAAAGCCACACTTTGTCCTGCTGAAAACTGCTAATAGTTGACGACTCACTCTTCAGGAGCAGATGTATGTGTATTCAGAGCTTGATTCCTTAGACTGTTTGTAGCTCATCTCAGGACATCTGCAGAGCAAATGGCGAATAAACAAACATTTCATTGCGGGTTTAAATGATGTTAACTGAAAACAAAAATAGCCTTTGTATACTTTCTTTTTCAGTGGTAAATCTTCAAAGTCTGTGACTGTTTCTTTTTAAAATGAAGATTCATGAGGGGCATACAATTGTCCCCAGAAATAAGATAAATCTGACAAAACCTTCCTTTGGAGATGTCCGGAGATATCTTCAACTAGAAAAAGGATTGGTTTGAGCGGTTACGTTTGCTGCTGTTCGGCAAATTTCTTGGACAAAATCCAGTAATTTCAATAGGAATTCACACAACTGGGAATTTCGCGTAAGGGTGAAAGATTTCCCCACACAGATTTTGCAAAAAGGTTTAGGGTGGTCACGCAGCGTTGACCAATAAAAGGATGCTTGATTTGAAAGTGACTGTGTGAGCTTGGCAATGCTACACTTCTGGTAATAAACAATGGAACTTCTTGCCAGCAAAATTGTCCGAAATGTCTCTAATGTGGCCGCAGCTTTAGTCTTTAGTAATTATAATTATCCCAGTAAAAAAACAACAGAAGTTTATGGTACAGTTATGACCCCTATTTTGAAGTAAATATGCATTTGTGCATTTTCTGTGTTTTCAGATCGGACAGTTTTTCGGTATGATTGACCCCAGCCTAATGAGAAATATGATGAATGTATCCCTGTACTCACTCAACAAAACCTATGACTACCAGGCCCTCTGTGAACCCACCAAAGAATCTAAAGCTGCCGCTGGTCTCAGATCAGTCTATGTGGTGAGTTTCATCTTCTTTGAATTCATTTCAGTTCCTCATGACCTAAAATAAAGTCAGTTTGTAAACCCAAACAAAAATGTGTTTACAGCAATTCGCTCACACAATGAATGTCTATCCCGTAGTGGTTTGCGTGTTGTCTTAAAACTGTTTTGGCCAAGTTATCACTTGTAAATAAGGATTGGCTTATGTACCACATTTTCCTCTGAATATAAAGTTTAGTCATGCGGTTAGTGAACTTCATTGTGTTATTCATGTTCCATATCACACTGATAAGTTAGCCTCACGATACTCTCTCTGATCTGTGTGACTTGAATGATTACGACCATGTCTTACATGGTGACTAAATCTCTCAAAACACGCACAGTCAACCATGAATCATCACAAAGAGACACTTCCTCTCATGCTAATCAGAGCAGCGTGTGCGGCAGCTAATCGTCCCCTGAGCTCATTCGTTTAGCCTTGTTTGTGGATTTATGCTTGCATCTGCTGAGCTTTCGTCTAATATCTCCCGTATTGTTTGGCACGGGGTCCTTTCTGTCTGGCAGGGTCGTAATAGGGGCCCCTGCCAATAAAATCAGGATGTTTTGGTGCTTCTCAGCTCCGGATATGCAACTTGCAAAGTTAGAAAAGAATGTCTGAGAGAATGAGAGTTTAAGGTGCCAACATCCCAGAGTTTATGCTGCGAGACGCAGCTAATCTATTGATTTTATTTGGGATGGTATGCCACAAGGACATTTTAGGTGCCTCCGGAATTGTTGTGTAGGTTTAATAACATGTTGTTTGTCCCTTTTAGCCCACCATAGCCGACATCCTGAACATTGGTTGGTGGGCTTCTGCAGCAGCCTGGTGAGTGAAGAAGTGTTTTTGAAATGTTGCCCTAATTAACTTTCTTAGTTCATACAAAAACTAAAATCTGTCATCTTTTACTAACCCTCATATTACCTTCCTTCCAGTGGTGTAGTCTAGTTTTTTGTAGTGAGTATACTCTAATATAACACCCCCAGCTCCCCCCCCCCCCCCCCCGCCCGCCGCATACTCACCCAGCCCAGAGCGTCACCCCATAAGCACCACCACACTCACTAATGCATGCATATCACTAATGCATGCAGTATGCATCGACATGTAATTGAGAGCATTATGAAATACTAAGTGTTATCAACTTATTTATTTGTTATATGAATATGGTCCCTGAAGCACAGGTTTTATCAGTTGACAATTATCAACAATAAAAAATAAAAAAAAACATTATAGGCACAAATACAAATTTACTTTTAGAAATGGTGTTTTTGAAAAAAATGTTATTTTAAAATACATTTTACTGTGCAATTCCTTTCAAATTAATTTGAGTTAGACCGAACTTTTATTTTGGTGGGTTGTAGACATTTGAGTTTCTGTGTGTTTTAATAAACTATTATTATTATTATTATTATTATTATTAGGCCTAAGTATACTCTGTGCAATAGTAATATATTTCTGTTATAATTTCTTCAAGTTATACAGAACTTTTATTTTGACAGGTTGTCGTAAAGACATAACAGTTTCTGTGTGTAGTATGAAACGGATGACGATAGTTTTATCAAATGAAATGGTGAAATTCTCATCAAGTGACTCTCATAGCAGCTCTGCGATTAAATGCACATGTGTAGCTTACATCATGTCTCAATACAGTGAAACGCTGAAAACACCACGAGCGTGAGTCACGCGTGCTTCTCTGTGTGTGTGTGTGTGTGTGTGTGTAGTGGAGCACACACTGAGCGCTCATTCCCAGAGACGCGTAGAACAATTGCAGTCTCTTTTAGCTTTAATATTCATAGACACTAGTCCATATCGAGATTTGATTCATTGTACAGCAGCTACTTTTGATTTATTCATTCAAAAATAGCCTAATTCCGTGACGTTCTGCTATATAGCAAGTTCCATTTGTGACTGGATTCCGCGATTCGATCCGTCGCTTCGCAAACACAGACGGGGTGAATTTATGAATGAAAGTGTGAAAGTTCTGACACAAAACGAAGTTGATACGTATCCTCACGCTTTTTTTAAGTGGGTATACGCAAATCCTTGGCCTTTTCTAGTGGGTATACGGCGTATACCTGCGTATCACGTAGACTACACCACTGCTTCCTTCTGTGGAAAAAGAAGATCTCTCCTTTTATGTTTTGTAGTGTTTTAGAAGTCAATAGGGGCCAAATGTTGTTTCGGACCCTATTATATCAAAGACTATAGAATAACACAAGACGCGTCTCTCGTATTGTTTTGCACTGCTCAACATGGCGGAATAAGTTCCGCCTCCTAAATAAGAGCCAATCGGCGATTGGTAAAGTCATCGTGTCACTGCAGCTGCCGTTATAAGCTCAGGTTCCTATAGAAACAGTCAGACCCGCTCTTCCACTGCACATGTGCATTAGCTTGATCCAGCCTGAAAAATGTCATTTTCTGTCATGATTTGAGCGTTTAGAAACAACATTTATGAGGCAGGTGTTGTCAGATTTCATTGGTGATTTCAAATATTAAATTTAATCGTAAGGTTGGCAAACAGTTTTGGAGAATTTAATGTTTCCCCCATTCAAATTAGTAGCTCCACTTGCATGCCCGAGAGGCATTTCAAAGATGGCCGCTGAGTGAAATGACTAGTCTTAAAGGGACTTTGCTATTATATAGGACATTTGTAATTAAATGCTGTGAAACAATGATTAAGCCATTGCAATTTGGCAGTTGGCCTGTTTGTATTATCCTCTGGTTTACTGACTACAAATGCTAATGAATGCTAAAAATGAAATTGTGTGCAAAGCGCGACCACATATTCATTAGACTGTTTCAGAATGTCAAAATACAATAAATGTAATGGGAAGCATGGTGTACATTTTGACTGCATTCTGTGTACTTTGGGAAATGAAAAAATAAATAAAAAATTGATTGGCTCATTGACTGTTCAGCAGGGGTTATTTAGGCACTGAATCAACATTAATTCAAAGAAACACTGAAAGTATATTAGCTCACTGTAACTGAATTGCGACTGTGTTTTGTTCGCAGCGGAACAAGATGATGGCCTGTCTGAAATACCACATAAAGAGAGTTGCATTAAAGAGCAAACGCAGTATTTCTTTGAGAACAACGAGACAACTTTTAAGGGGACTGTTGAGTGTCTAAACTGTTCTAGGTAAGAAATGGTGACCATTTTGGAAATTGAACTTAATCATGGAGGGAAAATGAAACATTATTAAATGTAATGTTATGGTTTTCTGATTAATAAGTATATGCAACAATTATTATTATTTTTTTTTTTTTGACATGTACATGCATTCTCCTACAAACAAAGCAAATTATCTTCATTTGGGAGCATTTTTCATACAAATATTGATTGAGATTCATTTGATGAATTAAATGGCAAATCATGTAACACTAAATAAATAAATAAATTTAATATTTATTTATTTAGATGGCACATCATATTACGATGAATAAATTCAATAGAATATATGATTATGTCATTATATAATGTTTTTAATTGATTGTAGGCCCAATTCTTAATGATCAAAGTGATTTTTATCACAGGTGAATTGTGCCCATTAGGTTGTGTATATTTTTGTTTTTATTTTCAGGCAGTTCATAGCTGAAAAGCTTCCGAAGACAAATCTGGTGCTTATTGTTGCTGACACACAGATGAGTTGCCAGATATGTGATGAAAATCCATTCTCCCAGGAAGAAAAGCCTTGTATCCTTCATACACATTCAAACAAACTTACCATTTGGTATTGAAACACACAATGATGATGATAACTCATTAGGTCACTGTCAGTGTTGGGAAGAAAGTTAAGAAACTAACTAGAAGTAGCTTTTCCAGTAACTTTTTGTGTCTGATTCATTTTAGTTAATCGCTTCATTCAAACAGCTGATTTCAGTGAACTGGGAAAATGGTTGACCAGTCATTACCCAGCATGTTTATCTCATCAAATGCCTCATTTTACTTGGAAATACTTCACATATCAAGGTCAAATGGGTTGCAAAGTTTTATCTGGACTTTATATAATGGGACGCTTGTATTCTGGTGTCTCCATCAGGGTACATTGCTAGCTAAACTAGCAAGACTTAGAGTTGTACCAGAAAAATCAACAGCTAGACCACCAATACCAGACCTGCATAAACCAGGATGGACCAGCTTTTATAAACTGTTTTTGTTTTGAGCAGGGTTGTCTTAAATCCATTTTGGTGAATTGGTGACTTATTCGAATGAATTCGTATGATCTGCTTATGTCCCATTGACATTTAGTTTTAGGGGTGGAGTTGAGTTGGACCTCCATGTTTTTCTTAAAAAAATAGTTTCCATACGAATCACATCTCATAAAATAGTTAACTTTACCCATAAATTCAGATTTAGATTAGCTTAAACCTCACTTAGAATATTAGCATGTTATTTTTCCTGAACTTCACTCTGAACTCACAGCTCCGGGTCCAGATCCCTGCAAGTTAGCCCAGAACCCACGATATCGGAAAGGTCCGAAAGAGTGCTTTGACAGCAACAAGAATGTAAGTCACCCAGACACCTTCTTCCGGCAAGATCCTACAACAGATTGAGACCAAACTAGCGTTCAGCACGACTTGATGTGCATTATGCTTGGATCTCACATGTCCCCTATTCTTCTAAACCTGCTCTCATTTCAGTCATTACCTGATATCTACCACACTGAGACATTGCATGAGAATTTTTGAGATATAATCAATGTAAATCAACCCTGATATTAGTCTCTGTGTGATAGATCTAGGAGAGCTTGGCTTTGTTTGACATGTTGTAATCTCACAAGAACGTACATTTCATGGCCTAAAGAATGTGGACACCCATTCTGGTTTGGGTGTTTAAGATGGGTGACTAACAGGTCAAGCCTATAGTTAGAGTCTAGTGTGTAAGAGTCTAGTGTGTAAGACCTGCACAAAACCAAGACCTGAACCTAAATCTAATTGAATCTAAACGTTCAGCAAGCACATTATGAGTGGGGTGTTCAGGTGTCCACATACTTTTGAGCAAGTAGTGCATCTTTATCTAAACACACACTTACTTCCTGCTCTGGATTCTGTCTTTGTACTTACAGTATTAACGCTTCAAGCACTTCTTCGTGTGTTGCCTAAACTGTCAAACATTTTTCTGCATGACTCTTCCTCTCTTTCTCTCTCTCCTGCTGTGTATTTGGCTGTATAATATATATTAGGATGAGGCCATGTGTAGGAGAAATGCAGGCTCTCCTCTGCTCTCCTCTCTGCTCATGTTACTGCTGCCAGTGTTCATGTGCTGTCTCGGGTCAGTCCATCTCTCTATCTCTCTTTCTCTCTCACTCTCTCTCTTCTGCATTATTTATTTGTTTATTTATTCTCTGCCAACTGAGAAGTACGTTCACTAAACAGTTTTGCATTGTATCTCATTTTACTCACAAAGTTTCCACAATCTATTTCAAACAGCAGTGGTTTAGCTCTGCACCTTGAGTACCATGAGTATTTAAATAGTAAATTTAATTTCATCTTTCTTTTCAGAACAAAGACATCTTTCTGTGCAAATTTGATGCGTTACCTGAATCCGCTGCTAAAACAGATCAGGCATTTTGTCGAATAAATAAGGCTATCAGCCGGCACACTTCTGTCTTTTCATCTTTATGATACTTTCTTGCCTCACTCTATTATTATTATTATTATTATTTCTGTCTAATTTAGATTAATATCTCTTTCTTTCATGCATTTAATTTTGCACAAGTCAAACTAATTAGCTTAGCTGTTGCTTCTTGCATCTTCTTAAACTGCTAATGTAACTCATTATTGACTAATTCAACACTTTTTCATTCGTAGGAATAAATTATCACCAACATATTACAGCATATTTAATGATTGTATTTATCCGAAAGTATAGATTAATTGTGACTGTCACAATTACCGTAATTACGAGATGACATTTTTTAATTAAAAGTAATCATATTTGTATGTTTTAATATTTTTTTTTATTAATATTTTTTAATGCTGTCAAATCGAGTAATCATGATTAATCGCATCTTACATAAAAGTTTTTGTTTACACAATATGTGTGTGCGTGTGTGTATATATTATTATATTAATCTATATTTTATATATATATATATATATATATATATATATATATATATATATATATATTATACATATATATATATATATATATATATATATATATATATATATATATGTATATATATATATATATATATATGTGTATATATATGTATATATATATATATATATATATATACAGTTGTTATGAAAATTATTCAACCTCCATTGTAAATCAGGTTTATTGGCAAAATGTACAGACTTTCAGTTGTTTGCAATGAACTAATCAAACCAAAGTAATTGAAACAGCTCAATACAACAAATGTTTCAAGTGGTTTCCCCAAGTTCAACTGAAAATACAACTTTTAATGACTTATGTAGTCTCAAAATTAGTCAACCTCTTCATGGCAAGCAGTTTGTGTGCTGCATCCACCTTCTTCAAATCCCACCAGAGATTTTCTATAGGATTCAAGTCAGGTGACTGTGATGGCCACTGTAGAATCTTCCAGGACTTCATCTGCAGCCAAGCCTTGGTGGAATTTGAGGAATGCTTGGGATTATTGTCCTGTTGGAAGGTCCAATGTCACCCAAGCTTCAACTTCTTCACTTACGGCATGACGTTTTCTCCTAGGATTTCCTGATACTTCAATGAATCCATCTTGCCTTCCACACGCTGCAGGTTTCCAGTACCAGAGGATGCAAAGCAGCCCCAGAGCATCACCAATCCCCACCATGCTTAGCTCGTGGCAGATAATTATTTTCAGCCAATGCTTCATTCTTCTTCCTCCAAACACACTGCTGATCCATAGGGCTGAAAAGTTCCAGTTTTGTTTCATCGCTCCACAGAACAGAATCCCAAAACTTCTGTGGCTTATTTATATGATTTTGAGCAAATTGGAGCCGACTTTTCTTGTGCTTTTGGGTCAGTAGTGGTGTACGTCTTGGAGTTTGGTATCTTGTACGTCTGGCTTGGTTTAGTACGCGCCTTACTGTGCAAGCTGAAACCTCAGTGCCTGTTGCCACCAAGTCTTGCTGCAGGTCTTTTGCAGTCACTCAAGAGTTTTTCCTGAACCACTGTTCCTGTAGGACTATCCTTCCAACGGTGTCTCTAGGAACATTTAGTTCATTCGCTACATTTTTGTATCCTGTTCCTTGTTTATGAATGGCGATGATATCTTGTCTTAACTTTTTGGACCATTCTTTTGACTTATTTCTAACATGCAGTCAAACGTGACACTCAACAAACCTAGCCAGTTCAGATATTTCATGTGTTCTAGCTAAAGCACACCTGGTGCAACTGATGAAGCCATTGATTAGTTGCATCAGGTGTGCTTGAGACAACACCTGTCTTGCAGATTTGTGCTGATGTGAGGGATTCTATTCAGGGGTTGAATAATTTTGAGACTGCAGAAGTCATTAAAAGTTGCATTTTCAGTTGAATTTGGGGAAACCACTTGAAACATTTGTTGTGTTGAGCTATTTTGATTACTTTTGTTTGATTTGTTCATTGCAAACGGCTGAAAGTCTGTAAATTCTGCCAATGAACCTGATTTGCAATGGGGAGATATATACAGTTGTAATCAAAATTATTACGCATATATACTGTATGTATGTATGTATGTATATATACACACACACACACACACACACACACACAGACACGCACACACAATTATAAAATACATAAATATAATAATATATATACACATATTATGTAACCAAAAACTTTTATGTTAGATGATTTGATAATTTGACAGCACTAATGTTTTTATGCTATATTGCTATAAACAATACAAGTTTGAAATAAAAAAGGTTTTACTTCTCGTCATTACGGTAATTCCTACACAATCATCCCATTAATTCCCTACCAGACTTATTGGCTTTCTCTTGTCGGCATGATAACAGGAGCACGAAGAGGAATGTGGCGGGGCATCAGGTCTGACTCCGTCTATCGTGTCCATGGTCATCCTCCAGTTGCTGCTGCTCTGGCTTCTGATTGGACGAGGACACAGTCTCTCGTGACCTCAGCACAGAGACACCACACCCCTCTACGATGCCAAAACACATACCACATCACACATGAACGTTCATCCGGACTCCCACGCCACAGCCCAGCACATGGAGGGAGAGGCTCTGACCCAGGAAGTACAAAACCGAAGCCATGATCACTCACAGCCCTTGAGGTCAAAGTAGGTCGGAGATGATAAATGAGCAACGACCTTTAACATTTGACCTCTGAGGTCGGACTCTCTCCACATGAGCGACGGGGTGGGCAGACTTAACTGGGTGGGCAGACCTTGACACTTCATCTTCACTTTGCCCATGGAGATGAACTACGTCCCAGCGTAATAACGAAAAAAATTTATCCGATCACAACACTGCCAACCAAAGTTTCACCCTTTACCAGTGTGATGCCTTTTTTAACCTATTTGTCCTTCAGCATATTTACAGCGACTAGTTCCTCAGTATTACACACTGTTTATATGTGACTTTTATGGCCTTGTCACGTTTGCCCTGCTGAGATATTTAATAGACCCCTCAGGGTCGGGTCAGAATCCAACCTTGTTTGTGGTCTGCAGCCCATTACTGGAAAAAAAGGACAAATGAGCAAGTGACCCAATAGCAAAAGTCTCTTGTTTTTCCCAGTGGTGTCCACCTCTGTGCCTCGGGAATATCGATTTCATTTCCGACCGCTGTGTGAGAACAATCCCTCCCTTCATTTGCCCGTATTCGCTATCAAGCGGTGATTTTTATCCGCCCATAGTGCATTCAATTGTGCACTGCTGCCAAACTTTACCCTGTGTGTGGTCTTGCTGTACTTTGCACTTGATGCCAAGCAGGTCGTGTGGCCAAACTGCCCTGTCATTTTTATTTAGGGCTTTTTAAACAACTGCCAATTCGTACCGACCTAAAAGCTAGCTCGCAAAGTTATGTGTCCTGGTTGTGAATACGAAGAGAAAAAAAGAAAGCTGTTGCATGTGTGTGTTTTGTTTTTGTTTTTTGGTGCATTACCTGTTTATTTGAGATCTTTTAAGATTTTTTAACTTATTTAAAGATTTGCTGTATGTTTAATGTTAAGTTTTCTGTTCTATAATTAATGTATGTGTGTGGATATGCAGAAGGGTGAAAAGGCATTCATGACAGTTGCTCTTTCCCACACTTTAATATCATCTGGAGAAATCGAAAAGGTGGAAAGAAAATCATCTAATGTTTACAGTTATTTTGTTTTTATGAGAAATGTTGCCCCTGGTTGAGCTGTCTTTCGGGTCTCTGATGTGTCATATTTCACTTTAATGTCAGAGGCAGTGCTCTGTCAGCCTTTCTTTCCTGTCAACGTGCCTTGATGTAAATGGATACATACAAAAATAAGTGAAGGAATATCACATGTGCAATCTGACCCTGGTTGCTCTGCAGAGAAATGCATAATATCGTCATTCTGATCTGACAAACGAAACTTCCGTCCCTTTAAGAGATCCTGACTGAATCTTTGAGCCTCAATGAAATCTGGTCATGAATCCAAAATGTATGGAATAATTAAGATTTTCAGACAAGGATAATTATGGAAGCCTGTGAAAAAGAAAAGCAAGACGAATTCGGATTTTTTTTCTTTTTTTTTTTTTAAGAGGAGGAGGGATGCCTGGTGCTTAGCCAATATTCAGTTTATTCAATATTGTATTGATTGCTCAATTACTAGCAGACACGTGATTTCTGAGAGTTATTAATGGACCGTATTTGCATTGTTTTTGGCTCAGTGTAAACATGTACAAAGTTATTTAGGTCTCAATCAGCAGATTGCCATCATTATGTTCTAACTTAGCTTAGAAAAACAGGAAATTAAAAGACACGGAGCGACAGAACATCCAAATCTGGGATGGAAAATGAATTCCAGTGAGCAATGCCACTGTTACTTTACGCATAATTTCCTCTGTACACAGGAAACGTCTTTGTTAATGCACCTGAAAACAACATGATTGTACTAGGTGGTGTTGGCTTGCGTTTAAAAGCCATTCCTCTCAAAATCTTTCCGTGATTCATCACTTCACTAATCAGACAAGCATTCTAGAAGTGAAGTGCATTAAATCAATGTATTCCATACAATAAACATCATGGCTGTCAAAATGAGAAATGATTGAAAACATCTCCAGCCCTCGACGAATTACCCATGTTAATTCCCAGCTAAACTAATGTAATCCTGTTTATCTATACTAAGTATAATGTACTAAAATACATGTCTTTCACTTCCTCTACCTGTACTTAAAAGTGCCATAGAACTCTGTTTTTCCCGACCTATTTGTCTTCAAAAAAACAGGAAAGCACCCAGTGAGGGTATTCAAACCTTTAATATATTAATATCTCTTCCTTATGCCCTGTTTAGTTGGCATGTATTGCACTGGAAGTGAAAACTAAGCATAGTTGTGTGCATGTGAACATCTGCTTTTGTGTGTGATGCTAGAATATTTGCCTCTGTAGGTGCTGGAGTGTGTAAAGTAACAGATTACGGCTCTGTTCGGAATAGCATTCTAGCATACTTCTACTATATTCGCAGTATATAGTATGTATACTATGGACAGTATTCAAATTTTCAATATGCAAATACAGAAGACCAACTATTTTTGCTAAAAAATCCCACATCCCACAATGCAGTGGGCCCCGACTTGACCTTCGTTTTCCAGTGTGACTGCAAAACATTTTTCCAGATAACTGGACGCCATGTGGTGATGTCACAATGTAGCATTCTACAGTTTGGAATGTTTAAAGAGATAGAACATACTGCACAGTATTCAGTAAGTGGTATGCTAATATTCCATTCAGAACACTGCCTTAAAGTTGCGGTCACATTTACAGTTCCTCAGCCAAATTTGGTGGGAGAAATCCAGTCATTTCAATAGGGTGAAAAAGTTCCCCGTGCAAGTATCGCTCATATTCAAGTTTAGTCACGCAAATTCAGCGCATTCACCAACGGAAAGCTGCTTGGTTTGAAAGTGAGATCTGTGTGAGCCGCGCTTCGTAAATCGCTACACTATTGACAATAGACAAAGGGCCTTTTTTTGCTAATGTGACCGCACCTTAACTTTCACTGCCTTTTTCTTGGGGCGACAGCTGCTGAACCGAGACGTATCCCAATCTTGACGGTCCAATCTAACCTTAACCTCAAATGTCAAAACAGATTTGGGACCAGTATTTGAAAGAATTAAGGGTCTCCAGCTTCTGACAGAAATTGTTTACAGGATACCTTAATAGAGGTGAAAGTGTTTTCTAGGATATCAAAAAGACAGATGTTCAGTGGAAATATGAGATCAATTCATATTATTCCTTTGAAAATGCTAAATTAGATATAGCAACTTTTGTTCTTCAGTCAAACTGGGATGAAAAAAAGCCGCCCTGTTTTAACGTCCTGTAGACCGCGAGTTCAGATGCTGTCACCTCAGGAACAGAATATTTTCAAAATGTGGGTTTTTTGAAGCTGGCGTTTCGGTTCTCTGTCTGTCTGGACTGTGTGGGTTTTGATCTCTGGAATAGTCTACTAGTGTGAAGCGTGTTTCGAGTGGTCAGTCAGATCCCGCTGCCTCCACTTGCCTCTTGGCTGACCGTCAGTCTGCCTCAGTCATGGTTTAGGAGGACTTATCTGTGGGCTTATTTTCAGTCCCCCTCAATTGTACTTTCATCCAGTGGTTCCCATCTGGTTTTGCTTCAGGAGCCAGAATTGAAGTGCCAACCCAAACAATATCAAACGTAACCTGTGTTTAATGTAACCTGGGTTGTATTTTCTTTTAGTTTCGTTTATGGTGATTGGGGATTTTGACTGATTTCAAGTAACCATGTTGTCATCTGCCTAATTTGGCTTAATTGTTTCTATCAAATGACAACTGAAATTACGCCAAGGCTTTTGACGTCAACTAAAAAAGATATAGGAAGCGTTTTCTCCTTCCTTTAAAAAGTTTATATTTGTTTTACTACTAATTTGAGACCTTAGTTGGGCTAGACAGCATGTTTCATTGTAAGCTGTGAGGGAAAGACATACTGATGTCAGTCTACTTTTTACAGTGTTTCTTTTTTTTTTTTTTTCAGTTTTAGTTTTTGTGTGTGTGTGTGCGCGCTGGAAATATTTGGATGGACATATTTTCAATGCTTTTTGGATGAGCGATCGACACTAAGGTATACAGTACAACCAACTGTATGTTCATCCCTCCCATCATTGTTTTTCTTCGCATAGAATTGTAGTTTTGCACAATTTTTGCATAAGTTTTGTGCAAATGCTTAATTGCATTGCATTGATTCCGTGTTCTGCGGCCCGCCAGTTGAGAACCACTGATTTAATGCGTAACACTCTTGTGAACCTTGATTCACCGGAGTCAACCAGTGTGTATATTTGTTAAAAAAATTTAATTAAAAATACAATTCTCTACAACAAAAATGATAAATAAAAAAAATCCCACTGTTTATAATCCTCATGTTCAAGTATATTCAGAATAAAAACTTTGCCATCAATGGATGAGGTGCTGTGTCCTTTGCCTTGACTGCTTTGGCCGTGACAGATTTCTGTTTTTCTTCTTTTCCAAAATCACTTCTACTTGTATTTGTCCTGGTGCCAAAACATTTTCCCCCATGTATGTCAGAGGGAAGTTGAAGTCTGCATTTTCTCTGCTCTCATGTGACATTCTTCTGTCATCGGCGAGGACTCGGACCGAGCCAACCACAACACGGCCTCTCGAATCACTGAAAGCCATCGATATTTTCACACAATGTTATCTGACCGCCATCGCTTTTCTGTTGCTCCATCGCCATATGCGCTCGCTCGCTCTGCTTTGCTTTGACATTGAAGGCCTCTGTAGTGTTCCACCTTGAGTTTGAATGTGAAACCAGCAGCATGCAGATTTACAGGGTCGTTCCTGCGTTTATTGCCGATCTTAAACGGTCTCCTTCTGCGATGTGTGGTATACTCCGAGACCGTTACAGCTCACGTATGGGACTTCAGTGCTCGGGGACATTTCAAATAAGTTCAATTACAGTCCCCGCAGTGTTTTTGTTTAATGAAAGGCCCGTTTATATTTGGGAAACAGCTGGAGGAAGCCCTAAAAGGACACGTATGATATAAAATTACAGATTTTTACAGACTGGAGGGAGGAAATAAGCTGTAATATTAACGACCGAGGCATTATTAAAGCTGTCAGTCTTATATAATGCTGTAAAATATTTTGTGGACTGTAAGCAGTAGTGTAAATATTTGATTGTGCTTCGGAATTGATGTGAAAAATGCGGTGTGCACTTGAGCAGGTGTGAGACGGAGGAAATCTTAGCGCTGTCTCTGGTCCTTTTGCATCTTATAATTCATTTTAATCACAACTTTGCTTACTCATGTGATTCGTGTTCGTAGTATGGGTATAAAACAGAAAGGGGTGCTGGATATGGAGAATGACTTCATGAAATCACCGTTGACCTTACTTGCTTGATACATGTACATGCTTTATTGTGAATGATTCATCAGTGTATGATCTTTCACCTAATGTTTGTTTTAGTTATTCAAAAGCCAATTAGCAATATTTGGTTTGTTTTTGGCTATACTGTAATAGGTAACGCTGCCTTTCTAAAAGTTGGTCAAGAGAGTGCATGCAATTTAACGTTATGGCAATTACAGCAAATGCATTTCTATTGGGATTCCTCAGAAAAGCTTTCAAAGTTTATTTAATCTAATTTAATTCAATATTTCATTTAATTCAGTATTTATTATTCAATTTATTATTGTTTATTATTATGTAATTAATTACATTATTTATATATTCAATTTCATTTTAAATTTTGATGTTTTAATGTTATTCAATATGTAATTTCATTTTTGATTTAATTCAAAATTAAATTAATTTTTTTATTTAATTTGATATTAAATTTAATTAAAAACGTATTTAATTCTAATTTTAATTATTATTTCATTTGACATTTCATTTAATTTGATTTATAAATTGAATGTTTCATTTATCTATAAATTCATAAAATAAATATTGATTTGCTGTCTGGCAAAATCATGGATGGAAATAGTAGAACAGATTTCTAGTGTCACATTTAGGCCATTGTGCGTAAATAGCAATCTGTTTGATAATGACGCATGAAGTGACTGATGTGAATAGGATCGTAGAGTAAACATCCTTGTACCGTAAGTACATTATTTATTTGTCATTATTATTTTAATGACTGTGTAGATCTGCTGTTGTTAAAAGTTGCTTTGAATAATTAAATTCACACATTTTAGACATTCTTCCAGACTCTTTACAAGGCCTTATTTCACAATGCGCTGGAGACGTGGTGGCTCTCGAAAGGAACGTGTTCTTATGTTTTTCCTCCCTTGTCACCGCTTCGACCCTGAACTCATAAACAAAAGTGGACAGTGCACACTACAAACTAAACATGCTCACTCTGCACATATTTCAACCGGACATATTTCACAAGTGCCATCTTCGGCCCTCCTCTATCTCCTTCCAGGGATTTTGACAACGACATGGTTTAGTTGTTTGTATTAAAACAGCATGTTTCCTCTCTAGACTTTCTAACTGTTGCGCATTTCATGTGCATTTTTAAGTAAGGATGCATTACAGAGTCCAAAACATCTTAGTGGTCGAAACCAAATCAGACTGACTAGCATGCAAGAACATCATGTCTGACTGCAGGGCTTTGATCCAGAAGTGATATTAGCCTGAAATTTATTTTCTTGTCTGTTGGTATTTGTGGGGACTCAGTGTTTCTAACCTACAACTTAAGAAGTAGCAAAGGACCAAACCTCAAGAATCGGATGAGGTTGTCTCATTTTTGCAAGCTGTGTTTCTAGCTTTGTGGTTGGATTTCGGTGGGGTTAAATGTTGATTGCTAAACAATTATTTTCGAATAAACCCCACTGTTTGTATCTCATCTGGTTATTAGACCACTTTATTTCCATTATAAAGGCTCACTGATGCTTCAAGAAATGGCAGTGGTTGCTATTTTTCCAGAACGCCTCAAGACAGATTCCAGATACCCAAGAAAGCTGTCTGTTTCACTGCACAATTTATAGAAATTTCAGCACTCCTTATCGTATGTGTCATATATATATATATATATATATATATATATATATAGGTTCAGGTTGTGTGCACCCTGTCGTATTTGTGACGCGTAACTCTTCATTGTAACCCAAAGCCACTGCAAAATAAAATTTGAATCCATTACTGTGCTAGTATTATCTACTTTTTTCTACATTAAATTTGATAATGTTTTCAACCATGCCTAAGTCTTATCATTACCGAAATCATCAACCTTATTTCCATAACCACGCATTATTATTGCAACAGGTGTTCATTTAAAGCTATAGTAGGTAATCCTGTTCAGAAACACTTTTTTTTATACTGGGTGAAATGGTCCTTCCATCCTGAGAGTAGTCAATACATTATGTGTTCAGAAAAAGCAATGAAAACAATCAGACCTCTGTAGCAGCTGCAGGACAGTAAAAACTCTGACCAATCACTGCCACTCGGTGCGAATGTAAAGAACCAATCAGATGCCTTCATGTCTCGTGCCCGAGCCCCACTGCGTGCGCTGCCCTGCGTGCACTCATCACATGTCACTGTTCCCGGAAATATTCAGCTCACTACACCGAGTAAGCAGGAGTTTGCGGCACAATGGAAGAGAAAATGCAGCAAAAACTACCAATGCCAGCTTTGCTGGTAACTGCTCGCCCTGATAAAAAGCCTAAAAAAAGAAAATCGGAGGCAGAAAAGGCTGCAACGAAACAGGCACTGGATAAAGCCAGAGGACAATCTCGCGTCAACATTGGTGCAGCATTTGAACGGTGGAGACAACTGAGGGAGCTGAAGGGCCTGAAAAGCGATGCCGAGGTTGCGGTCTTTCTGCTGGACAGGTAATTATTTGTTTTGCTTCGGGGGGATTTGTTATTTCCATGATATATGTTACGTTAGGCAACGTAGCTACTTTTGTAGCTAGTATTAGCCCAATGCTAACATTAGCTTCTCTGTCGGTGTAAGCCAGTTGCGTTACAGGTCGTAGGTACATACTGCTTATCTGACTTTTAGGACATGACATTTTGAACATATTGCACAGCCATAGTCGCAAAGTGTCTGCATTATAATTGTGATAAAATGACGTTAATATATTGCTTATAAACGGGACAACTGTGGTGATGTGGCATATGTGTTTTGTGGACTCCGACTGTGGATGCGCGTTCATGTTTGTGGGGGCGTAGCTTTGGACGGAGTACTGACGGGAGGGGGTGGAGCTTAGAAGAGGTGCCGCTTTCAATTCTTGCTAGCTCTCCAACATTACCTACTATAGCTTTAATGTAAATATAAAATGGAAAAATAATAGTATGTTTAATCTATACATTAATCTGTGCATAATCTATAAATGTATGTTCTTTCAGGCTTGCCACATCATTTTGAAAATATGTTAAGTTTCAATGAAAAAAATAAATAAAATTAGGTTGCAAATTGTACTGGTTGTCTATTAAATCAAATGTTATTTTAAAAATATATGTGAGACCCCTGATATGATTGTAAAGCGCTTTCAGGTGTACAGTAGTACATAGCAAAGCACTATATCCATCCATCTTGTTTGAAATTTTTTAAACCAAGATTTGGTGAGAATCACCTATAAGCTGGCCGGACACAGATGTTCAGCCGAGGATGAATAGGAATTCCAGGTGCTGTAAACAGTTCTGTAGTCATTTCAAGAAAAAAACCCACTACAATCAAGAATGTTTAGATGCCAAGTCTTTCTTCTGGGTGTTGGTCACTAGAAATAAAAGGACTGCTTTTTTGGATATATAACACACACACACACACACACCCATACCCGCAGCTGTAAACTCCACAGACCCCCTGAACCGTATGACTGTGACTCACCTGCGACTCATTTGAGACACGCGCTCTACAAGCGGGAGTCTGGTAGCGCTCTTGCTTTTCATGTCCTTTCATGTCTAGCTGTCTGTTGTGAAAGTGATTTGGCCGCCGCACGCAGCACAGCCAAACACAATAACTTCTCACAGATGTGTGTAATGTCCGGCCGAACCCCACCACAAAGCCAAAGGGAGGGAAAGAGAAGGGGAAGCAAAGTTTTCAACCATCATTGAAACCACGAATGCTGTGATGCTAGATATGGTCCCTGGGTTGCAATAAACAGCACCTCAACCAAAATGTAACCTCATGAATAACTGATTTCGAGTAAATTGAGTGTTGAATATTCGCACGGAGAACGAGAAGAGTGATCCAAACAAAAGACTCACCAACAAGTCTCATGAGAAAACTATTTTATGAGAAGGCGATTTCTTGTTAATTCATCTGATGTGATTTGTATAGAAACATCAGATTTTTAGAGAAAAAGCAAGTATAGGGTCACCCTTAAACCTATAACTGTCAGCGGAACTCAGTTCATAAATAATATTTCCTTGAGCTCTGTCTGCCATTGCTAATTCAATGATAAAATGATCAGTTTTTCCCTTTAGATCTAAAGCAAATAAATGTTATTACTATGGTAATGAAAGTTTATCATATTCGTACTTTATGGTATTATTAGGGCACTGTACTTCAAAGAATATCATGGTATTTCAATGGTACATGTCGAAAAAAAAAACAGGCTGAATTTGGAATAGCATACTAGCATGTTAATCTTGCTATTTCTGCTATATAAAGATAGTAGTCAGTAATAGTAGTATGCTGGTAATTCAATTTTTCCATTGTAACATAATTTTACTTTCTTAAGGTGCAGTCAATTTAGCAATATTATTATCTATTGTCAATTATCTATCGTCCAATATCCATTGTCAATATTAAAGTTCACACCGAAGTCTCAAACCAAGTTACAGTTGGACATTGCAGGGAATTTGCATGACCAACAACCCCTGATTCCTATTGAAATGCTAATTATGACTAATACTTTACACTTCTTTGCTGGTGTGCCATGTTCAAATTTGGCCAACGCATGGTATCTCAGAAGGTAGTGATGTATAGAGTCTTTTTGAATCTGCAGGTGTGGGATAGAGTCTGTAGAATCAGCATTTCTGAACACAACCTCTTGACTCACAATAACACAATGTGTTTTGCAGCAGGAAGCAGTGATTGTGATAATGATCTTGTGACATGATAGGGTTATTAAAAGTGTCTGCACGATGTGAGATGCCAGGCAGCTGCCTGAGTGTTTAATCTGCTTTAATGTGCTTTATGTTTCAGCTGTGGAGTCACTCTGCCCCGGGGGTTGGTTTATTTATGCACACAGACGCTCTTTTATCCTCTTTCAAGTTCTGCATCTCAGTGGCATCTTCTCTTGGCGTTCCAGCAACTGGAATTCAGTGTGTGTGGCAGACGGAGCGCAGGTGTATGTGTTTTTTTTTTTCTTCTGTTTCCTTGTCGGTGCCACTCTGGTTTTTGCCCACACCTAATTCAGCCGAGCCAGTGCTACCCTAGAAATGGTATTTGGGTCTTTTGGAGGTGCACTAAAGAATTCAGACAGAGTCATAACAGAAGTAGGAAGAATCTGTCTGGAATCAATTTCCTCATTTGGGATGCATCTTATGATGGCCAACTTCTCTTCAGAGCAGCTCAAAAACATATCACTGTAGAAAGCTCTCGACACTGGCCTAGTCCTGCAAGACTTCTCCTCCAGACTTTAAATGGCCATTTTTAATTTGTCACGGTTCACTTCCCAAAGAATTAAGGGAGAGGAACATCTGTTGGTCTTCATCATCCATCCAAGTTCTTATCCCCAACAAAAGTCCAGATATGCAATGAAGAAAAAGAGGTTCTTTGGGTCTCATATTTTACTTGCTGGGGTTGCTCATTTACCTTGACCTCAACAATAGAGCCCAGTTACATTGTGCAGAGTTTAGCAGCTAGCATTAACAATATTTTCTGAGGCAAAGACAAACATGAGGATCCGATGAGAAGTTTGTTGCTTTTTGGAAATGAAAAGGAGATTAATGCTGGCTCATTAGTCACTGAACCTACACTCTAAAAACTGCTGGGTTGTGTTAACCCAATTTTGGGTCAAATATGGTCTCACCCAACGTTGGGTTAAAAATTCAATTTAAAAATGGACAAACCCAGCCGTTGGTTTACATTTTTAATGTAACCAATGCAATTTGTCCATTTTTAAATTGCATTTTTGTCCATTTTTGATTTTGTCCAAAATGCAATTTGTCCATTTTTAAATTGCATTTTTTAACCCAACGTTGGGTGAGACCATATTTGACCCAAAATTGGGTTAACACAACCCAGCAGTTTTTAGAGTGTATGAGAGCAAGCCAACTGACTGCCACAAAGAAGTTAGGGTGTGTTCACACTTGGCAGGTTTGGTTTGATTAAAACAAACTCTGGTGCGATTGCTCTGTTAGTTCGGTTCATTTGAATAAGTTTAGACGCTGCCATCCGAACACCCACCTTTTCCATTCCAAATAAACACTGGTGCGGTTCGACTGAAATATGAATGCAACACAGACCAAAGACATCTAAATGAACCAAAAATGGGATGTGATGTCACAAGATAGACAGACAGAATGCTCAAGGATACCTGGTTCTTCTCGTCATGGGAGTTACGTTGTCCATTACAGTTCAGTACCGCCATCTCGCAGCAGGTCTTCGTTTGTATGTGCAACAGAGGAATTCCTGGTGCTGTTTTGACCCCTTGACACATTTTATAAGCTTTTTGTGAGTTTTCAGCTGGTAGACATACCACCATAAGTGGTGAATGCTAAGCGAATCAGGACTAAATGCATAATTTTCTTTTTTGGTCCGGACATAAAGAACCAAGAGAACCGAACTACAAGTGTGAATACCCATAAACGCTTCATTTCTCTCGCAGACCTTAAAGATGGTTGGGTGGGACTGTTAAAAAATGACATATAGACTCAATGTAATGTTGACTTTTAACAAACTTTTTAACTAACTCTATTTCAAACAAAAACCCTACAGTACATTGATATATTAGAAACATTCATGTAGTATTTGGATTATGTGAAATTGTACGTGGACCAAATGTCAACTGAATTTGTAATCCCAATATCCTTCAGGTCTCATTATCTGTTACCAGACATGTTAAAGTTGCAGTTTCGGTTCATATTTTTGGCCAAGTCTCTTTTTAGTCAGTGAGACTAACAATGAAAATCTGCTTATAGGTCACTAACTTTACACCCTTAGTGTCCAAACTCACATGCCAAACATCTTTTTTGGTTAGGGTGGTGTGTGTACTTGAAAGCTAAGGGGGTCAAACTGCGGTCCAGGTAATTTGCTGCCTGTGAAACTGAAGTCCAGCACCCAGACCTGCATTAGGGGCTTTTGAGAGCTGCAGGACATCTATTAACACCTGTCTCCTGTTTTCTTCTGTCGCTTGCCCTCTCCCTCTGTGTTCTCTCTTCCTCGCTAATAACTCCACTTAAGACACAGCAGTCACCCCGAGTCCGGTCTTGAGCGGTCTCAGCAGGGTGCCAGGGGTGGCCGTGTGGCTGAGTGTCTGGAAGGGTAAAGCAATTTATTTAGGCTTGTTCCCGCACACGTGGAGCCACTTAGTAAGCAATGAGGTGCCAGACAATCTCACAGCTGCCACAGCACCAGAGCTCCAGCCCTTCCACCCTTTCCAGGCCAGGGCAGGGTCTTTTATTTGGGCTTGATTTCAAAACTTTAAACCAGGAACTGGAAGACAACCAATAAGCGAAACGGACTGAGTCAGTCAACACCACTGAGATTATAAATCGTTTGCAGAACTTTTGGATTTAGTTTCTGTCAAACATTTTCATTGGATCTGTTATCTGTACTGATTTAAGCTTCATGATGACAACATTTTGTTATGGAAACAGGACAGAGATATTGATGACTCATCTTGCACTACAAATGTTTGCCCAATCAAACGCTCTCTGGAATTAGAATGCCCCTCCTCCTAATTCACCTGCCTCAAACTAGCAATAGCAAGTAGCGAATTGTGGATCATGCTTGTGATGTAACTAAACCTTGCTGTTTAAATAGGAAGAGTGTAAATTCTTTACCAGATATGATGTAATAAGCATTTGTAAATAATCATTTTGAGAGCAGAAGACAAACTTACGTCAGAAAGTGAAGATGCCTCAGAAGTTTACCCTGAAAATTCCAGATTGAGTCATGACCACAAAGCAAATTGTCCTCTTAACATTGTTTATTCCAACATAATTATTATATTTGCTTCAGTGAAGCTTGTTCATTTGTGTCCTCACTGACGTCAAGTTGCAAAAGTGTGGTCAGTCCACTTTCCTTTGTTTTCATTGTTACTGGGGAAAGCGCGAGCTGTACCGATGTGATCTGTGGCCGGTCGCACGCGCACCGGGGTTAAGAAACCTGCTCGTTTGTAATTGGATTTATGTGCAGGAATGTTTTTCCAAGGCGCGACTTGTGAAATAGCACGCCATCTGCTCCCTATTAGAGCCTCAGACCAACGATCGCTACACAACAAGCAAGGAAAGCCCCAGACGTGCAGATTCATAGTGCTGGAGGGCCGCTTTATTACCACACAAGGGAGAACTATGGTTCCAGAATGCGGATGCCATGATTGGCTGTTCCACCACTGCGTTTGCTATGCTATTAGACTCTCTGAACCATTTTTCAGTGAGAAACTCTTAACTTTCCATTGTCAGTTTCAAAGTTGTCATTGTCAAAGTTTATTTCCTTTACACATCTATCACTGTTTTATTGCTAGCTATATTTTTAGTAGTGCTTGCTAAAAGGCAAGCATCATCATTACTATCTCTAACTCTTTTTACAAAACCCCTGACCCTAAGTATTAAACTTGGGCAGGCAAGATGTCCCGCATCATGCGTTACATGTGCTATGTTTCTTTTCAAAGCAATCAAACTTACGACTTTTCTTGGAGGGCAATAAAATGGGCATGAATAAGGAATACAAGCCATTTCTAGGAACGAGAATATCACAGATATATTGAGATGGACTATTTTGACTTGGGCCTGTACGTAACAAACTTGCAACCACCCAGAACACCTAAGCTGTATAGTAGCATTCTAACAAACACTTAGATAGCACTAGCAACAATATAGTACTCATGTTGCCACGCCCCTTTTTGGCACTTGCACTTGTTCATTTCCGGTTATTTCCACAGAATGAAGGTAAGATCTTATGGGTTTATCAATGAACCGCTCGTTTTGAAATCTTCCCGGTCTTCTTTGTCATCCGCTTCAAACATTACAGTGCCTGTGATAACTTTCATTGACTCTACAATTAGTAAATCCACTTCACCAGCTACTCTTCAGCAGCAATGCCATAGAAATATACAGAGCTACCGGAAAAAAACGGAAGTTCAAACAGGTAATTCTAAAGATGGCTGTGCGCTTGTTTCTCTGGCGCATAAGGTCTATGCCAACATGTTAACAGTGATACAAATGCTAACATGCTAACAACCACTCAGAACACTTTTGCAACCACAAAGCAACATTCGGTCCTACTTTATATTAAGTGTCTTTAACTACTTATTTTACATTTCTTATATATAAAACAAATACCTGCATGCTATTACACCTGTAATTAATTTCTGCAATTACATCTTTAATTACATTGTTCACTAACCCCTTAAGCCTAACCACACCACAAAACCTGTTCCTAACCTTAATAGTAGCAAAAGTGTTTTGCAATATAGCATGAACACAATAAATATATTGTGCCTAGCATTTTTTTATGGAAGTACATAGTAAACTGGCTAGAGAAACTTTGACAAACTTGGGTCAAAGGTCAAGGAAAGGAGATCACAATAACGATTAGACCCCTCGTGAGGGTTCAAACTTTAGTCCCACAAGGGAATGGTACTTGCGAATGTGTTTGTATGTGCAAAAGTGCACACAGAAGGATGACAGACCCCAGCCTTGGAAAAGTAGTGTTTCCCTCAAGCCTCTAGTGCGAGACCCACCCTTCCATCTCGCTAGTTTCAGAGCCCCAAGACTTATGTCGTAATTGTGTGTGTGTGTTTGTGCAAATGTAAAATAAGATGAGAGACAAACACCACAACACCTAATATACATAAGTGTTTGTCTTTGAAACGTAATGCCCTATATCTACAGTAATGTTTTCTTGAGATTAGAATTTAAGAAGGAAGGAAAATATACATTTGAAGGGCCCGTATGGGAAAGAAACAGGACGAGAGATGTGTGAGCGATAGTGGTGGTAAAAAAGCTTTTTTTACAATTGTTTTACAATAAAAAGTGGCTGCACAGCGTCACATTAAAAACATCAACAAATCATGTAGTATAACACAATGAAATACTTGAGATTTATATGTTGCTTGCAAAAAAAATGTATTCCATCAGAACACATGGCTTCGTTTCAATGGCTGTAAATGGGAAAAGATGCTTTCTGCAGACTTCTACCAGTAGGGGCAAACTGGCCTCTTCTAGCCTGCCAAAACTTGACCCCTTGGTGCTAATTCACATGTACCAGACAGAAAATCCATATTTTACCTAAACCTTAGTCTTATCCTAATCTCTCTCCAGTGTTTTAAGAGGCCTGTGTTGTCCTAAAGTGACTCTAAGACCTGTGCTCATGGCTTGCTTTTCCTCCCTTGATATCTGAGCTTGTTCTCTGTCCAGCTGCAATATAACGACTGAAGCCGAAGCAGGCGCACTCCTCAGAGGCGACATCGCTCACACTGATGAGGAGAGTTTGAGCAAAGGCAGTGATGGAGATAGAGACTGTTTGGGAGTGTGACAAACAGATACAATCAGAATGAATAAGAATGGCAATTAATGAATGAGACAGCAAGAGACAGAGATCGGAGGAGTGGCTGAGGTTCAGACGGGAGTTCTGATGGTACTTTAATGAAGTGCTCTCTAAAAGGAACAAGCGTTTTTGGAGCAAGATCACACACAAAAACCGAGCCAGGCCGTTATAGCCACAGTCGGGATCGGCAAGATAAAGAAACAAAAAACTGAAGAAAATGTGAATGGTGCCTTCCCAGGGTATTGCTATGTGGTTACTAGGTGGCCATCCCTACCCCAGTATTAAGCTGTGGTGACATCTACTGTTCTTTGGCAAAATTCTCAGTTGAAATCCAGTCATTTTAACAGGATGCCATGAGATCGGGAATTTTGCATAAGGGTGAAAGATTTCCCCACGCAGATTTTGCATCGGGTTCAAGTTGGTCACACAAATTTGCTGCATTGACCAACAAAAGTTTTAAAGTGACTTCTGTGTGAACTGTGTTAAGTTATCAATCTTATTGTGAACAATCTATCAATTTATCCATGCATATATTTTATTTTTTACTTTTTTTTAAATATCATAACTATATCTCCTGGTGAAACAATGGACTTCTCTCTGGTGACAAATGCCAGACTCCACCAATCATTTAGTCTGTTTAAACCCCGCCCCTTTCTTACAATTGACTGCAAGCTTGCATTCAGATCTGCCTCCATCCATCCAATCAAGTCCCACCCTACTTTTTTGATTAACATTGTCTTTACTAACTTTCTGGGCCGGCAAGTTTCAATTACAGAGAAGCCTATGGAGGAGTGAGACAGCTTTCAGATTTAATAAAAAATATCTTAATTTGTGTTTCCGAAGATGAACGAAAGTCTTACGGGGTTGGAACAACATGAGGGTGAGTAATTACTGACAGAATTTTCCTTTTTGGGTGAGCAGTGGACTTTTTTTGCCTGTGAAATTTTTGCAGATACTAATGTGACCACACCTTTAGGGGTTCAAATTCTCAAACCTGAGTATACTGTAATTGAAATGTTTCAGAAAATGTATAGTGATACTTTACTTAGATGAGGAAAGTCTTGTCCTCAGCAGACCCATCCCACAGAACAGCTGTCACTCTGGAGTGTGATACCTGACACGGACAGATGTTCTAACAAATGGGCCTGTATCATTATCAGTTGCTCAATAAAGACTCTTTCATCTCATTGTAAAATGAGTTCTTTTCACAGTAAAACTGAGGGGAGTTCATTCGGGCTGCTTTGAAATGGGTTTCACCAGGCCGGGCCGCCCTTGGGGATTGGGTGGTGGTCAAAGCCCAGCCTGATGTATTTAAGTCAAGGCATTTACTCTGGCCACATTCTCCCCAACAGCCCCGCCAGGCCCAGCTCTCTCCCTCCAACTGACACGCTGACACCTGGGCTGGCCAGCATGCCGCATGCTTGGGCCCACCTGCTCGCCACACATACCGCAATGCAAACATTTCAACAGTTAGGTCGACTTTAAAAGCTCCACGCGACTTAATGAGAAAGAATCCGAGGTCTGCGTTTCACCTCTATGTCTCTCTCTCTCTCTCACTCTCTAGAGGGCATTTAGAACTGCCCATTAACGGCCAAAGTGTGGATTTCCTGTGAAATAACGATTGTGCCCTCCACATGGTTCGCGTCTAAATACTCAGGAACACTTAGTTAAACATGAAGCCCGGCGTTCGGCAATCGGAATGGGATTGCTTCCAGCTGTGCCACACTGACCAGCATCCAGAGCAGGAGAGATCCATCAGAAGTCTTTCTTTATTGATGCCGTGGCTTATATTGCATTTATTGGCTTTACTGTGGAATATCAGGGTGTGAAGTGGTCAGAGATTCGCTTAGCCCCAATCCCTCTTCATGAATTCACTTTCAGGTCGCAATCTAACCACTATAGGTGACCTGGCAGATGACTGCTTTGATTTCTCGGTTTCATGGCAGAGGACTGTGCTGTAATTCCTTAAAAGTCCACTTTGTCCCTGGGATTTTCTTTTAATTCGTTCTATTGTTCGCCTCTGATGAATAAGTATAATGAAACAGACAGTAATGCTAAAAAGCCAAAGGGTAGCTCTCAGACTCACATTTTAGGGACTGTTTCATTTAACCATCTCTCCAAGCATTGATATTGATGATGTATTGTCCCCTCCCCTTAAAAGTATTGCACAGTGCTGAGTTTCAAGCCTGTTACAATGTCTTCCTTGAACTTCCGTCAGTTCCTTCCCCAACACGGTAGAGGATTTAAATTTTAGTATGTTCATCTCAGAGCAGTTGTCTTATGCTCTATAAAGTTCCTATAAGGCTAGATATGAACCTCTGATTTACTAAATGAGCTCTGATGTGTGAATAAAACCCATTTCTGTGTACACATTTTTGTACTACAGTATATGGCTATTTTTCTATTATTTATTGATTCTAAATATGGCAAAACAGTCCAAATTATTCTGACAACAATGCACTGACCAAATTATTATACTTTTATGGAGCTGTTGAGTCTTTTTTAAGTTTAAAAGCTCAGTCACTATTGCATGGAAAACATCAACCTGGGCAATTGTTCCGAATTTCTCCTTTTTGTGTTCCACCGAAGAAAGTAATTCAGTTTTAGAACGACAGAAGGGTGAGTATTCTGAGTAAATGAAAAATAATTTGGGGGGTAAACTATTCCTTTAACAACACTGTAATCATAATCCAACACAATAGACTCTGCACCATAGTGTTGCTCATACAGGTTTTATTTGTATTGTACATTTGTATATTTTAGTGTGTTGAATTATTATTTGTAGTGCCTTATTTATTCATAACTGTGAGTAATATAAAAATTTTATGATGCCTATATCTTACACATAATAATAAACAGATTCTAATTACAAGCTCCACAAAACAATCACAGTTTAAAGGTCAGCAGCATTCACTCATGGCGAGACTAGGCTTATCTGCATGTCTCTAATGTGGTTATCAGTCAGAGTTTTAGGAAATGATGCATTCATCCGTGTTCTGATCAATCCCACATCCACTTCCAAATTTAAGGTTAAACTCCCTAATAAACGCTGACGTCCGCGGCGCGTGCGTGTGAGAGAGAGAGAGAGTGAGTGAGTGAGAGAGCGCAAGATCTCTGCGATCTGTTCCTGTTCATCACTCACACCAGCAGCAGCACCAGCTCGGACCTTATAAATTCTCCATCCCAAATCCTGGAATATCAAACCGAGCAATATGAAATTGGACATAATGTGGATTTATCAAACTCTTCTGTGTGTCTTACTGTCCCTGGATGCGGGTGAGTGACCATGACCACGTGAAGTGACTTATTGATTAACTGATTGTGTTTTAAATCGTGTTGATCACAGTGCAAAGATGCCACTGTTAGATTGTCTTTGAGCAATATGAGATCGATAAAACGTTCATGCATCTAAAAAAGTTATGGATCCATAACTATTTGTGTTGTATTAGAAAAAGTAATGTGCTGTAAGATGTTTTATGCATTTTGAGGGTAAAGTGAATTGGATATTGTGTGTATGTTTAATATTTAAGACAAGGCAAAATTACCATGGTGACCAAATACCATACTGCAGTTATTGAAAATGATATGATCAATAAGTTATGACAACATATGTTTTTACATTACTTTCACTTATCAAAATAAAACATTTTTATAAGTTATACAAGTTTCAACTCATCATTAAGCCAGTTTAATGTAATTTAAGTTGAAATGACTTAAACATCTAAGTTGATTGTACTTAAAAAAATTAAGGCATAGTGTAAAACTACTTAAGCCATCAGTGACCTGACAATTCTGCCACTGTCTGAAGGAGATCTCATATTAATGACAAACTACACTGTAAACTCTCACTCTCAGTACTCTAAAATTGGGTTTAATTAAACTGCATTATCTATGAATGAAGCTTAATTGCTACAAAGTGGTACCAGAGTTACAACCTGCAGCTGTAAGTTCATTGCACTTTGCTGATGAAGAAACTTGAGGTAGAACTCCAACTCATACAAACCAGTGGAAATGCAAGATATTATTATAAAGATGATTTTTGTTTTTGTTTTACAGTATATGGTAAAAACTATGGTTACCATGGTAAATTGTTGGAAGGTTGTGGAGTGTCTGAAGGGTTCGTGTGAACCAATTTTAAATTATAAAAGAAAATCCTCCCAGTCCCAGCTTTTTTGGGGGGTATAGAAAACTAAAAATGCAATTAAGGGGGAATAAACAATCAAGGGGTGTTTTAATAGGGGGCCACAGTTTTCAAAACTGTCCTCATTTACAATAGTGTGTATTTAGTTTGGATTTTACACAAACCCATTGACCCTTCCTCATGTTTCAGTCTCATAAACGGAAGCCTGGAGATGTTGCATGCATCACGTAGTGCAGAGGATGTGGGGTGGTGTGGCCTAATGGTTAAAGTTCTGTGCTGGAACAGTATGTTGTAGGTTCAAACCCCACAAGATTATCACCATTGAGTCTTTTAGCAAGACACTTTTCATTTTCATGGGGCATGAAACTGTAAAAAGTGTATAAAATCTCCAACATTTACGCTACTTCAGTCCTACTTTCATGACATGCATCATTAGATGCGCAACAGTAAAGCATCAGACCCTTCCCAGAGTGCACATTTCCAGCAATGGGCAAACGCACATATGGGGTGAATGGACTCTCTAAAGCGGCGTTATCGTCGTGCTGTGCAACATCTGGACAGGGCCGTTTCTCCCATATTTCACCATTGCAAATATTCACCAGACCAGATGTGCTTCGTAAACACAGTACGAGAGGTTCTTCAAACTTTCACTGAAGCTCTAGGAAAGGAAAGGACATTAGTGAGTCAGACTGAAACCATTAATGCTGATGCCCATCCTCATTGCTACCATCATCCCGTTGTTATTTAAGGAAGCGATTTAGCCAAATCTAATAAGCATGCTGGGAGATAAAGATGCCCCCGACAGGCCAGAAAGAGGAATTTAAAGGAGTCTAATTGGGGCGCTGAAGGAAAAGATCAATGTTTGAAGAGCAGCTTGATGAAATCCAGATGTGGTCAGATGCGGCCCAAACATTAATAATGTGTTCTCACCAAAACCGCTTCAGCCACATAGGAGTTCGTTAAGAGATGTGGAGCACCACGCGTGCCTGAATCAAACTGAGGGGTGTTACCTTTCACCCCTGATTTTCAACAGTTTACTGAATGACTTGATAATCAGGGCACCGGGCCCAAGGCTACTGCACAGATCAGATCCAAGTTCATGCCCACGCTGTCGCTGAGTGAGATAACAGCCTACGGGAGAGTATATACAGTTCTGTTATCAGCTTTTAAACGGGACAGTTCATGCATGTCAAGCCTCAAAAAGGACAACAAAAAAAGCACCATAAAATGAGTCCATATGACTTGTATTCTTTATACCAAGTCATTTGATAGATTTGTGTGAAGAACAGACTAAATATTAAGTCAATATTCACTGGTAACATTTAATGAGTCTTAAACCAAATCGTTTATTCTAATTTGTGAGCTATCGAAATGGCTCAAAAGAATGATTCAGTCAGGTTCGACCCTGTCCCAGATGCTGCCCTCATGGATTACTGTCAGCACACTTATGAAACACGAAAATCCGACACTCTTGTTGACATCACGAGCATGTGGACAAGACGACAATCACAAGTACTCTCTTGCTCAATGATCTGGTTGCTGCGGTTCTCCAGTTAAATTAGGCATGGAACAGAAGTTGTCTTTTCTTTCCTATTGAGACGTATCCGGGTGAAATTCTCACACAAGAAAAAATGTTGAACGGAAATTGACTTTGTCCATGGGGAATTGATTGAATCGTTCTGGTTTGTTATTGCTGTGATGTCATGTGAGTGACAGGTTGTCCCACTCTCATGCCAGAAAACACGTCATCACAAAAGAGCCATCGCTGCAATAGGGAGGGGAAAGTATTTTGAGACTGTGAGGGCACATGAATTTTTTATAAATCAAATCAAGTATAATAAATACTGTAATGTTCCATAATACAAGAATTGTCCATTTTGGCTTTATGGACTCCCTGGATAGGAAGATTTTTAGTGAATAATGTCTGCATGGGGTTGTATTAAATGTATATAGTTGTAATTTTTCTGTGAACTATTGCATTTAAGAGTGCAGATCAGCAAATAAAGACAGTGTAAGGAAGATGTTGGACCTGGTAACAACAGAAAGATTATGCATATGTTTTAGTGTGGGAGTTACCATGTGAGCTTAGCACATGTATGTAAGCTGACTTTAGAAATATCCTCGGACCACCACAGTGCAGTGAATCGTGACACGTGTGTGTAAGTGAGAGTCTCTGGGCCCTTCACTGGCCTCTCATTCATTTCTGCAGAAGAAATAAATAGCAAACAGTCATAAAATAGCAAACAGAAACCTGATTTTACTCTGCTGACGAGTCTATGTATGTTTACTCTGCTTACTTTTGTTCATTAAAGAAACTTTTAGACACCAAAAAACAGCAGCAAATCAGAGTATTAGAATGATTTTTGAAGGATCATGTGACACTGGACTAGTGATGCTGAATTAAAACAATATTACAGTTTTATCTAATGAATATACACTCTTAAAAAAAAGGGTTCCTCGAGGTTCTATATAGAACCCTGGGGTTCAGTACTTGGCCAATAGAACCTTTTACCAAAAAAATGGTTCTATGTAGAACCCTTGCATAGCAAAGAACCTTTTTTTATTAAAATGGTTCTATAATTCATGTTTTACGACTGAAGTGTAAACTAAAGATTACACAACACATTCACAAAGCTTTTTGAGTCAAGACCCATGAGAATGACTGCTGTAGTCAAAAACAAGAGTAAACAAATATTAATATGAGCTGTACATTAGCATGAAACTTATATTTCCTAATATATTATAGTTTAACTTTTTGACAAATCATTTTGTGAATAAAAAAATAAACTAACCAGGAGTTTTCTTTATTTTGTATACCATATTGTGATGGTTTTAATCTATCGAAGGGAACATTAAAAACAAATAATCGTAAAAATGCTCCCTGGTGGCGTACATGCGTTGCGTTCTGGATTGTTTATATTTTCTTATTTAATAATAACTCGTTTAATAATAAAAAACCCTTAAATGGTTCTATTTAGAACCATCTAACTTGGATTCAAAGAACCATTTGGGGTTCTTTTTATGGAACCCTTTTAAATGGTTCTATATAGAACCATTTTGGAGTTCCATATATGAAGCGGGTGATAGAACCATTTCTGGTTCTAAATAGAACCATTTCTTTTAAGAGTGTAGCCTTGGTGAGCATAAGAGACTTTTGAATAGCAGTGTATATTGTAAAATATTTCAAAGCGTCATTTTAAAAACAGGTCACATGTCAAAACAAACATTTCAAAATGTTTTATTTAAAAAGTTATTTTCATTACACACTAAAGAGTGGACAATTTAAAATGCAAATGAATTTGTAAGGAAAATCTGTCAAATTATATCAGTTTTAATTCACAGAGACACAACAAATGGGACTGTTTCCTGAGAATGACCCCTTCTGATAATGTGTGTGACAGCTCTGACATGTGTGAGATTACAAGTGTACATGTACGTGTAGTACCTGCGTGTGTGTTTGGGTTTAATCTCCTTGTCTCTTTTGTTCAGAGTGCAGAAAACAGACATTGCAGAGGTTTCAGAAAAGTGAAAACAGCCGGCTGCTTTGTACAGACTGTCCAGAATCTCCTCGAATTAGAAACCTCTCGCTGGATGATTGTGCACGCAAATGCAGCAAGAGCAAGAAGTCCTGCAGGTGACACATGCACATGTAATCACACAGACACACAAGTTTACAGGGGTAGTTCAACCACAAAAAATGAAAATTCTGTTATCATTTACTCATGTCGTTTTGTTTCTCTTTGTAACACAACCCTAGTGAAAAAAACCTATACCAAAATGTATTTAAAATACATTTATTTCATACTTTGTATACTACAAATCCATTCATATTAACTGACATATTGACGCTTGCTGATATAAATATTATAATTTAACTTTATTTGGAGTACTTCTTTATTGCACAATGCACATTTCTGAATATTAAGCCTAAAATGTGTTTTAATATCACTATTAGGAAGGATAGTATGATCTCTGTATAATTTCAGCCTTTAAATGCAAGATATTTAAACTGTCCCTAAAGTATACTTTAGCACAATCAAATATACTTAAGTATCTTTAGTTTGACCTCAGCACTATTTCCAGATAACTGAAGTGCATTAAGTACTAAATTAGTTGTTTACCAATTTAGTGTACAAAAAGCACAATTGTAGGGTATTTTTATAAATATGTAAATGTATCGTAGTATACTTAGCATAAAATAAATGTATTTCAAATACATTTTGGTACATTTATTTTTCACTAGGGAAAAGAAGATATTTTGAAGAATGTCTCAATGTTTTTGTCCATATAATTAAAGTTAATGGGAAACATTCTTCAGAACATCTTCTTTTTCAGATTTGGAAGATCATGAAGGTGAGTAAATGTGGACAGAATTGTAATTTTTGGTTGAACTACTGATTCAGCAAGCTCATGTGAGACCTTCATCTGATCGTGGTGGTTCTCTGACCCAACAATTGTCTTTCGTTTTCTTGGTTTTCTCTCCTTGCTTCCTTACAGGGCATTCTACTTTGACCAGATAAACAGGAAATGTCACTTGCTTCCCTTCGATCGTTTCTCCGAAGGCGCAAAGAGAGAGCGAAAACCCAATTGTGACCTTTTCGAGAAGAAAGGTAAATATTTTGAATTCCCTTTTGAAGAAGTTCACTCACACTTGACTTTCTACTTTTATTATTTCTGACGTTTTCTTGGAAATATTTGGTTGTAAAACTGCGCAAATGCCAGTCATGTTTGTTTAGATTGCTGGCTCGAAGTGTAAAATCACTTCTATGTATAAAATCCCCTCTCATTGTAAACAACACATGCTTAAGAGATTTGGCAGCAAACAGAGTATAAGAAAGCATGACTGTTGACGGTAACAAGATGCCGTATGTTTATGCTTTCAGCAAAAGCTGGAGTTGAAAATTTTGATTTATGCCATAGTCGTCAGTAAAACTCTTGTTTGGAGACTTAAATCACTTCAGGATGTCAGTGAAATGTGTAATCTGTAAACAACGTTTATCATATCAGATTATATGAATATCTGTGTGCCGTTTGTTTTCCACAGACTATGTGAGGGAGTGCATCACTGGGTCAGGTGTCAACTACAAGGGGAGAAGGTCTATCACAAAGACTGGAATTACGTGTCAATCCTGGAATATGTCCATCCCACATGAGCACAAGTAAAAAGTCACTCTCTTTTTTTGATTTCTCTCTCTTTGACTCTCTGGGATGAATTTACTAAACAGTTGTGCTAATTCAGTGAGCGCTGGTGGATTAAGTCATTGACTTTATTTTCTGTGCAAATAGACCTAATTCAGCCTAATTCATTGGGAAGGAACAGGATCTTGCAACATTGTGACGCCTCTTGGTTCCTTAGTGAATTGTTTTACATCAATGGAGCCGGTGCATTCAAATAAAACGCAAACAATTTACCTTAGTATAAATAGCATATCACTTCTATTTACACTACCTATCACTGCTCGCACTCGTAAACAAGATGCTAATTATTGTGTTTTACACTGTGTGCAAACATTATCTAAAACTATTTACTCTCAGTATAAATAGCGTTTAAGTTCTGTTACACTTTGTGTAAACTGCATATACCTTTTGTACACACTGAGTAAATAGCTACAGCTAATAAACAACGCTATTCATAGTCAATTCTTGCATCTGTCTTTTAAACCGCTCTTTCCTCTGTAACTCATTCTCTCAGTAAGCTTGTCATTTGCAGCTTTCATATGGTCTCTGACAGCTAGCAATTTTCGCAGTACTCCTCACTGTTCCTAGCGTGGACTTAGCCGTTAGCCGTTAATTGGCGTCAGTGTGCTGTCTGCCAACAATCACTGATTAGTCTAGACTGCAGATGAGATTGCTTTCAGGCCTGGTCGTTTGAGGGTCATCTTTCTCACAACAGAAGTTAAGTGGGACTATTCGGAGTGCTGCCTTGACTGCGCGAACACAAGCCATTCTGGTTAATGTGGTCAATTGTTGCCAGCTCCTTGTTAGCCAAGAGGTTATTAGCTCTAAGAGCTACACTGCTTACAAGCTGTATAAAGATTTTAGAGGTGAGAGAATGAAAGAAAGATAGAAAAAGAACGAGAGAAGGAGGATTTATGGACTGAAGTCATGTTCTGTCTGCCCTCCAGCTGAGCTCACAAAGCCGCAGACACATTAAAATACGAGCAGCATTTGAGACTAGTGCACAGATGCTAATCCAGATCCTCTCCTCCCTATGGATAACAGTACTTTCCGACTTCGATTCCCTTCGAACCTTTTTCCATGTGATAAGATCTTTTTCCTCTCAGACCCAAGCTTCTCAATCTATCCACCAGAACAATGTGTCCACCTGCCCCATACATTTGGCCAAGCCAAAACGGGGGAGACAGCAGAAAATGATCAGAAAGAATGTGATGAGAACCAAGTAAATCTACTCTAAGAAGACAAAAAATGCAAGCCCCTTTTCTACCAAGAAGGTGCCAGTGCTGGTTCCAGAGCTGGTGGCCACCCAACACCAACTTGCTGCCAGGAAATGTCACTTTGTTGAGATGAAAACCTTTCGTATGTACACAAATGGAGAGTTTCCAATAAATTGCCCATTTCCGACTCATATGACCTCCAGGTGTTGTAAGTGTGATTAAAGAAAGTTTAAAGTTTCTGTTTGGATTGCATTCAGTGCGCGAGAGCGTCTGTTGGAAGCCAGAGAAGAATAGCTGGCTAACATCTGTTAGCACAACATCATTAGCTGTAGAAATCTCAGGTCTCATGTGGAACCAGCCACAAGATCCAGATGCAGGAACACAGTCCATTCCAGCACCACACGTCTTTCGTAACCCAGTTGTTTAAGCATGGCTTTTGTTTAGATTGTGTCCTAATGTGGCGTTATTTTAACTTATACTGAAGGTCTAGTACTGGATTTGATTGAGAGTTTTCCAGATCAATTCATTGTTTAGGTACACTTAGATTCAGATAGCATCTGTTGAGATACAATATGCTGGTTTTACATGGTTGAAGCTGGTCATTTATGGTTGTTAGCTGGTCCAGACTGGCTTAGGTGATATTCAGGTCAATCTAGTAGACCAGGGTTCCTCAAATCTGGCCTTGGACAAGCTAAACAAGGTCTTAAGAGTTACTTAAAAATTCAGGTAGCTGACTTTGTTCAGGGTTTGAGCTTCCGTCCTCCAGGGAAACATGAGGAGGACCATCCATCCATCTTCCATACTGTTTATCCTGTATATAGGGTTGTGGGACCTGGTAGACCAGGGGTGCCCAATCCTGCTTCTGGAGGGCCATTTTAGAGGGCCTGCAGAGTTTAGCTCCAACCTGCCCATTTAGAATAATCTATTAATCTCAAAGTCCTTGATCAACTGGTCTAGGAGTATTTAATTAAGGTTGGAGCTAAACTCTGGACACCCCTGTGTTTGACCATCTTGGTCAACCTGTTTTGAGAATGTAGACTATCCCGGTGTGGACCTCTCTGCTGAAAGACCTACAGGCTTTTTAACTAGCTCAATCAAGGAGACTTCCATGATCAACCACCTGCTAAGTTTTGCTGATGAACAACATGGCTATGCCAGGTCTCAAGGTGAACCAGCACCAAACTAGCACTAACTAGAAATTCATACTTGTCTAAGTTGATCTGTTTGGCTGATTGAGCTGATTTACTCAATTAGTGTTCCAAAAGACCAGGGATATCCCAATCCTGCTCTAGGCGGTCCAACTTTCTGCTTCAACCTGCTCCAACACACCTGCTTGGAAGTTTGTGGTAATCCTTAAGACCTTTTCTGTGTCCGAAATCAAAAACTTCCCTACTATATAGTATGCGGGGGAAAAAAATAAGTCAACAGAGTAGTATGTCCGAATACATATCCAGCAGCCATATCATCCTGTAGCCCAAGACTGGTTGCCCACTGAAGCTAAGCAGGGCTGAGCCTGGTTAGTACCTGGATGGGAGACCTCCTGAGAAAACCAGGTTGCTGCTGGAAGAGGTGTTAGTGAGGCCAGCAGGGGGTGCTCACCCTGTGGTCTGTGTGGGTCCTAACACCCCAGTGTAGTGATGGGACACTATACTGTCAAAGAGCACCGTCCTTCGGATGAGACGGTAAACCGAGGTCCTGACTCTCTGTGGTCATTAAAAATCCCAGGATGTCCTTCGAAAAAGAGTAGGGGTGTAACCCCGGCATCCTGGCCAAATTTGCCCCTTGGCCTCTGTCCATCATGGCCTCCTAATCATCCCCATATACTGATTGGCTTCATCACTGTCTCCTCTCCACCAGTAAGCTGGTGTGTGGTGGGCGTTCTGGCGCAATATGGCTGCCGTCGCATCATCCAGGTGGATGCTGCACATTGGTGGTGGTTGAGGAGATTCCCCCCTTCCATGTAAAGCGCTTTGAGTACCTAGAAAAGCGCTATATAAATGTAACGAATTATTATAATTATTATTACATGGTGTTTGAAAAACTATAGGCAAAAATTAGGGTTAATTAGGGTTGGAGCTAAACTCAGCGGGACAGTGGCTCTCTAGGAGTAGGACTGGACAAAAGTCAATTTGAGCTGGATGATCACTTTAACTGCATTTTTAACTCTGTTTTCCCTCTTCTTTTATCTATATATTTATTTATCAGTTTCAAGCCTGCCAGACACAAAAAGTTTGACCTGCGTCAGAACTTCTGCCGAAACCCGGATAATGATCCAAGTGGACCCTGGTGCTTCACTGAACTCACTGAGACTCGGCACCAGGAATGTGGGCTGCCCCAATGTTCAGACGGTTAGAGATGACCTCATCTATACTATAATATGTGTTATTTCAATGAGAGTAGAGTATGTGAGTGTGTTTGTGTCTGTTGCACCATCTGCGTAGTGTTTGTAATACCTGTGTGTTTCTGTGTGTTTGTAGTGGAGTGCATGAGGTGTAATGGGGAAACATACAGGGGGCCCATGGATCACACAGAGAGTGGGAAAGAGTGCCAGAGATGGGACTCACAGAAACCTCATAAACACACCTACCAGCCTCACAGGTACCCATTCACATGTACTCGCACACACATATGCACATTCAACTGTGCGATTTACTCGTTCTTCTGTATCTGTATTTATAGGCATGCAGGTAAAGGCCTGGATGACAACTACTGCCGCAATCCCAATAATGACGTGCGTCCATGGTGTTACACAATGGACAAAAGCACAACATGGGAATACTGTAACATCAGTGTGTGTGGTCTGTTCACTTTTCTTCATCTTCATCTTTCTTTCTATAAAATGTACATGCTTTGGGGTTTGGATTTGTTGTGATATTGTGTTATGCTGTGATATGCCATTTTGTACCTGACTAAAATATCATATTATATTATATTATATTATATTATATTATATTATATTATATTATATTATATTATATTATATTATATTATATTGTTGAATTTAATTCAAGCTAAAAGTTTGTAATGCATGTGGAAGAAACCTCTTTCCTATCACAGATAGTTGCGTGTGTGTGATATTTAGTTTGGCACAGGGATTGTGTACAGGTGCACTGGCTTGTTGTAAATCTCATGGTTACTCCTGTGTTTCATCCGATGCTTGGAATTCCTGACATTCTCTCTCCCTGTCTCTGTTTCAGACTCAGATAATGATGTGGAAGTGGAGGTGACCACCTCTTGCTTTCGGGGTCAGGGAGAGGGCTACAGGGGTACAGTCAGTGTGACCCCTGCAGGTGTGACCTGTCAACGCTGGGACGCTCTATTTCCTCACAACCATTCATACACACCACACAACTATAAATGCAAGTGAGTCATTCTACACTAATGCTTTTTTTATTATTATCATTATCACATAACTACATAATACTTTTTGAAGAAAATATGAGTGGTGTTTGCCAATGGAAAATATATAATATGATATATATATATATATATACCTTTTGTTGATATTCATAATATACTTGAACCTTAATGCCACCAAATAGCTACTGTAACCAAATAGATTCGAAATATTGAATGAAATAAAGTCAAATAAAACAAAAAATCGAAAGAATTGTTTTCCAAAAGGTGGTGAAGGAGAAAAATGGAAAGATGGAGAAAAAATCATTTGAATCTTTGAATCAGAGTTTTGAATTGATTCACTGACAGTTTGAACTGATTTACGGAAATGTTACTTTATAAATCAGACACATTCTTTAAACTTTTGTGCTTTAATGTTCTCAAACTAGCGGGTTACCAGTTTAATGACGCACTAGAAAACTTAACAACCAAATAAAAAGCGCATTAGAATCATCGCAATATACACAATGTTGCTCAATGTTATATTGCCAGCAAAATCATTACAAACATATTGTAAACATTTACAGGATTAGGGGTTTGTTCACCTCTGACTGGTACTAAATCATTCTGAAAAAGATGCAGAAAAAATATATACATGCAAATGTGATTTTACAAAATTGTTTGTGTGTGTCCCGTTCAGGGATCTCAGGGAGAACTATTGCAGAAACCCTGATGGCTCTGAAATTCCCTGGTGTTTCACCACAGACCCAAAAGTACGCAAAGCTTTCTGTACCAACATCCCAAGATGTGAGGCAGAGAGGTCTGACAGCACAGGTAAGCCCACACACACACACACACACACACACACACACTTCTTACACGCTTACACACACTCTCACACTTGTACTGCACCGCATGGCTAAGCATCGTGAACCATATTAGCCACATAATGAATTATGTTGTTCCAAAACGCTTAGCTCATCATAATTTACAAGAATTTTAATGATGAAAGACAAAGATGTTTTGCACAGAGGCGCCATCACGGACGTTTGGAGACTGCCTGTAAAGATCTGGCACCAGCTCCAGTGCGGTTTTGTTCTGGGTACCCTCACATTCCCCTTCGTCTGTGTCATACAAGCGCTCCTAAAAGAAAAAGATTCTTCTGCGCAAATCGTGTAGTCTGTTTCAAAATCCTGTCAGAATAGTCTCTTTTTTTTTCATGTGTGTTCCAGCTATGTGTTTCAAAAGACACATTTCTCACCAAAAGAGTCCCTTTGAGGTTTCAGGTCAGAGAGACAGAGCAATGCCTCTCTGGATTCACTCAAACTTCAGTCAGATCTTGGCACAGACAAAAGCTTTTTTCCCCTACTTGTTTGCCAACCACCAATTGTAAAGTGGTCCCTGACGTGAAATCGGCCCTCCCCCACTAGTAAAATGCTATTTCAAACATGCTTACTTCATGACAGCATGGATACAATCAGCAAATCCATAAATAATCTAAACATGGAGCTTTGAATAAGCACGGCTTTTACTGAAGGTACTGTACATGCATGTGTTCAGGCATGTTAACACTGTTTATGTTATCTTATGTATGTTTTATCTGTGTCCTAGAATGTTACGAAGACAACGGGGAGAGTTATCGTGGCAATTTGTCGAAAACAAGATCTGGGATTCCTTGTGGGCTGTGGTCCGACCACACATTCAGGTACACGTTTCCATGAAATCACTGAAACAATTTAAAGCTGCCGTGTACCGTTTTATTTTCATGTTAAAATGCGTTCTATTCCATGGTAATGTTCAGAGACAACAAGTAAATGAGACTGTTAAAAAAAGCACAAACCACTAACTTTCAGTTGTTTTCAGCATTGTTGGGTTTGAGTGATCAACCAATGGCATGAGTTTGTGGGCTGGTTTAAACACAGTCGTGGAATCCAGTCATAACAATGTAATTGTTGACACTCAAAATGACACTGAATTTGGCCAATTTTGAAAGAATGAGTGCCGCAGATTTATAAAAAGATCCAAATGGCTCACAAATGAGTGAAATATACATACACTTACATTTTATCCAATGCTCAACATTGAAAAATCGATTAAAAATGACATAAAATAAGTATTTGACCCAAAATCTTATTAGATATTGTATATCAAGTATTGTGTAGTTTTGTGTCGTGTTGCATTCCCTGAATTGAAATCAGTTGTGAGTCTTTTGTGACAAACTAAGCCAACAGTCGGCTGTCCTCCAACGTCGGGCCATCAGTGAGCGTCTACCGGCCCAGTTTTTGCAATGTGTTCCGCACCGTCGGCGCCCATCATGTTGAATAGAGAACTCTGACTGGCTTAGCGAACGAGTCAGTGCATGCGAATAAAAGCGAAAGTGATGAAAGCAAGCAAAGAAGTCAAGACAGAAGCCGGTTCTAATTTTACGTCATCTTACCTGAGCATTCAATATGCGAAATCTTTCAACAACGTGAGCCACCTGGAATGAAGAAAGTGATCAGCATGATGTATTTTCAAAATGTTACAGTAAGGACATGCTGCTTTGTCCCAGTTTAGGTTTCCCTTTTTGAAGGATGAATATAGACTATTGACACCTGCTGATATAGACAGTTATTTCCTTGCATGCTGTAAGCAATGTTGACAGTCGACTTTAGTCCTTTTGGTGTGTTTGGTATGTAGAGCAATCCAAATCTGTCACTTACAAGGTTCCATTCTAGTTAGGATGTGGTCACTATGTGGTCAGTGAGGCATCTCACTCGGTTTTGAAATATTTCGAGCTTTTTTGCACTTTTGCTCTCTCATGGGTTCCTGTTGACTCTTGGAACCAGTTTTCCTTGCAGAAATCATATATTAGCACTGATGTTGAGTTTGTTTTGAAAGGCGGTTATCAGGCAGTATTACAACATTGAAAGAGGACTGAGGCAGTGATAACAAACAGAAGAGGGAGAGCCGGGCCGCTCATATTCATCACTGATACACCGAGGACAGAAAATACCACACACTGTTCTCCGGGAGACAAATGCCCCATAAAGCAACTCGCTCAGCGTCCTGTAGTCCCTCAGCTAAGCTGTTAACATCACTTAATTTACAGGAATTTTAAAAGCCAAAATGGCACAGACAGATGGACATGTTGCAGGGTTGACCTCTGACCCCAGGAAGTGCTGTCCCCCGCTCTCAAAACACGGGCAGATCAAAGCCAATCAGCTTCTTCAAATGGCGTCCAGCCAGTGAGTCTGCCTCACACGGGGTCGAAAGGTTGTCTCTGAGAAAACTCAACGTTGGCTTGTTCAGCGGTCACCAGGGACGAAAAATTACCTCTCCACTTTATCACTCTCTGTTTCCTACACATTTTTCATTCTGGGTTTTCGGCCCCTGCGATCGGAGGGCTGTCTGTCTCACTCTAGGATTTATTTTCTTTGTAAGTCAACTCTGTAGAAGACGCTTGGCATGCAGTTTCGGGCTGGATTGTGTGTAGCCATGAGGACAGGTGGTGTAATGCGCAGAGCTGCAGTGACTGTTCTGAGTTCATACTTTCATACTTTTATGGTCGCTGGAGGGAGGATATGAATATGATTCCTTCTTTGAACATCTTGTCACACAGCGACATACGAGTCAACATTTCCATCCCTCTAGTGCTGGCCTGTTTCTCTGAACTGAGTAGCTGATTTCCTGTTCTTTGTTTTTATGTGTGTGAAGGAGAGAGACGCGGTCAGCGGAGGCCAGTGCGGGCTTAGAGTTGAACTTGTGCAGGAATCCAGACCGAGATAAGCATGGGCCATGGTGCTACACGTCCAACTCCTCCATTCCCTGGGACTACTGTGGACTGGAGCGCTGTGAGTCTGCCATCTATCTATCTATCTATCTATCTATCTATCTATCTATC
>NC_140212.1:14878716-14971216 GCF_951802725.1 Rutilus rutilus | reverse complement strand
TTTGTTTTTACAAGATTTACATAATTATCCATTTCTTTTTGGTCAGCCTGTTATTACATTTGCATATTATTGGGCCTTTGTAATTTTGCTGTTATGTCCAGTGTAAAATATGGGTTCTGCAGCAAAACTAACTGTGTACTGCATATCCAATATGTAAGATCTATATATTTTAACTTTCATGAAGTCTTCTCTGACAGTTCCTGCTTTCCCTCTCAGCAGGTGGAGGAGTGAAACCATCTTGTTTTATACACAAAACCACCCGGATTGTTGGGGGAATGCAGGTGCAGCGAGCAGAGGATGGAAGCTGGGTGGTCAGCATTCAAAAAAGGTACACATTTCCTATTTGATCAGTATTATTTTAATCTAATTCAACCTACATTAATCTATGTAATTTAGAACAAATATGCAGATAAATCTGTGGTAGATAAATAGTCAATACACTGAAAAAAAGTAGTAGTAATATAGTAGTATAAAGAAGTAATTTAGATGGTAACATCTAAATTATGGTTTTATTCAAATAAAAACATATTATATAACATCAATGAACTTAAATACATTAATTTATACCAACACAGCTGATTTGTATGGGTTAAATCAGATAAAAAAATAACTCTTTAAGGTGACAATTGCAGGTTACAGCCTTTTACAATGTGCAATATTGCGGTGTAATTTAAGTTTGAATGAGAATCAGCACAGCTTATTGAAAAAAAAATCTATTTTCCTAAATATGCTTATTTGTATTGGACATGCTGAATTTATGTTTAAAGTCTTGGCGGAAAAAGGTTTTTCCTCTTTTTTTTTTTTTTTTTTGAAAAATGGCATTATGATTTAGAATATTTGGCTAATAGAATGGATTTTATCTAAAAAAATATCAGAAAAACTGTAACCTGACATAACGTGTACTATACTGTAACCTGACATAGCGTGTATAGCATGAGGGATGTTAATTCCTGTAGCTCTAACGGCACATTCTGATTGGTTGTCCTCCCGCAGGGACAGACACTGGTGTGGAGGTTCACTCATCAGAGAGGATTGGGTTCTGACTGATCAACAGTGCTTCTCCACCTGGTAATCCATCTCAACTCCTCTAATAACCAGCCACTCTCTCTCGTCAATGCAAACCACATTTGAGTTTTCCTCCTTCTCGAGCGTGCAAGATTCTAGCCCGTCCCGGCCTTGTGTTCCCATCTGTCAGTTGATGTTTTCTACGAGACGTGCGGGTCCAGAGTTTCCGGTTTAGGAGAGAGTAGTGACAGATCCGCTCGGACTGTGACTGATGGTTCTCTGCTCTTGTCAGCGGTGCATCTGTTTAGACTCGGCGTTCTGCTGCGTGATATATGCCTGTGGATCTGCTTCAGTGACACTTGAGTGAAAACCTGCTGGCTCTGTTTAGTTTGAGGGAGGGAAAAGGGACAGAAGGAGAACAGGAGTGAGCGTGTCTGGCTTTTAGATCATCTCTACATTCCCCCAGATCCGCTCCCTGGTGGTTTCAGCTATCTTGTGCTTTGCATGAAGACACAGAACCGGGCTGGACGCTCGAAACTGACCTCTGCGCCTTGATCAGAACTGAAGATGAGCTTACCAGGAACGCTCGGCAACATACATATCTCATGCTTGTAGAAAGACTGCTCTGCTACGTCTGCAATCCAGATTTCCAGAAGGCTAAAAATGACTTATCACCGTTCTACTCGGATACTTTAGTTGCATACTTTAGTTGCCATGAAACTTCTGTTTTTGACATATATGCTTGTTTGTTCCTCAGTGTTCCTGACCTCTCGGAGTACACCGTGCAGGTGGGGCTTCTTCATCTCAACGCGTCCGCCGACACGCAGGATCTCCGGATCGCACATGTGGTCTGCGGGCCCGAGGGATCCAACTTGGCCCTGCTCAAACTCACTACGTAAGTGCATTTATCCATCTGCCCATTCATCTTCTCATCCATCCATCCATCCTTATGGTAACTCATAGTCTTATGCCCAGGCCTGCCCCTCTCTCTGAGCATGTGCGAACTGTGCAGCTTCCTGTCGCAGGGTGTGCTGTTGCAGAAGGCACTCACTGCCTCATGTATGGCTGGGGAGACACTAAAGGTACTATTCTGTTCTACTCCATTCTTTTCTATACAGCCACATTGTTTAATTATTGGTTTCCAGTTTGTTTTGGGGTTTGGAAACATTAAAAATGCCTTTTAAATAATTATGACATGTTCCTCTGGTTGTTATATGAAAAATAATTGAGTCTGAGGACTGAGGAAATGATTAATATTCAAGGTGCAATGCTCCATTGTTAATTATTGTTTGCCGATTCCATTCTATTCAACTCTATTTTATTGTACTGTGGTAAATTCTATTCTATTTGCTCTTTGCCGAACTCAAAACTGCCTAATATGTATTTTAGGGCTTTCAAAATGAATATATGAATATGTGAATTTTTTCACATGCATTAAATTTGATACCGGTAGCTATATATATATATATATATATATAGTTACCGGTATCAAATTTAATGCATGTGAAAAATTATTTAAAATTATTTAAATTAACTTTAACAATTTATAATTTAACTATAACTTTAACTATAACTTTATCAATATATATATATATACTATACTATTTATGTATAGATACTATTTATGTGTAATAAATATATTTGTTTTTTCCTTATAACTAGTGCTGAATAGTAATATTAATTTTATGATTTTAAATAAAATTATATAGTTATTATAATATTATATAAACAATAAAATATATGGTAATACTTTAATTTAGGGTCCAATTCTGACTATTAACTTATTATTGCATGCATATTACTAGGATATTGGCTGTTTATTAATACTTATAAAGCACATATTAATGCATTATTCTGAATAACCATTAACAACAATACCTAAACTTAACAACTACCTTACTGACAATTAATAAGCAGTAATTAGGAGTTTCTTGAGGCAAAAATCTTAGTTAATATTTAAGTAATAGTGTGCTGGACCCTAATCTAAAGTCTGACCATAATTATTTAAATATTTTCCACCCAAGAATTTGCTTTATTAAAATGGTAAAATAAAATACAAAAATATATAAAAATCTGAAAACCCCTGATCTGTTTTATTTGGTATTTGGCATTTACTTCAAAACACAGCTCTAGAATGCATTCAGATGGTCTTAATAATCACAATGACTTATCACAATGATCTTTTATTCGTGTTTGTATCTTGTGGACAAAGAACAAGATACACAAATAAATATTGAATGTGACTCAGCATCATTAAAATACACACTTGAACAAACTAAACATTCGGAGCTCATATTTAACCCATTTTTCCAAACCCGTGTTGAGTTATTTAGACACATAAGGCCAAATAAAGGAAGCTAATTGAACTTGCATGCAAACTTTCCAGACCATTACATTTCTATTAAAACTGACCCTTTGACCTCTCTTTTAGGCACGGGACATGAGGGCAGTCTGAAAATGGTGGGGCTTCCAATTGTCAGCAACAAAAGGTGTTCCCAAAGCCACAAAGGTATTCTTCCAATCACAGAGACCAAAATCTGTGCTGGAGGCAAGAGAGACCAGGGTGTTTGTGAGGTACGAGTCAGATCCTGATCTTTGAGGAGGATCGTTTCAGAGGATGGTGTTTATTCTCTGATTGTGACCTCTTCTCTTTTCTATTCCCCTCTTACAGAAAGACTACGGTGGCCCATTGGTGTGTCAGGAAGGAGAAAGCAAGGTCATAGTGGGTGTGAGCATCAACGGTCGTGGGTGCGCCGTCGCCAGGCGTCCTGCTGTCTTCGTCAACGTGGCCTTCTACTCTGAATGGGTCCGCAAAGTCTTCAAATACTATTCGGACATGGAAATAAGTTACTAGACTGTTATATTTTCCAATGGCGCGTTATGATTTTTAGCATCTACAACGTGAAGACCATGGTTGCTGTACAAAAAAACTTGGAGGCCAGAGTTTGGTTTGGGTTTTTTTTTAAATTTAATGAAAACCACTGGTATGGAAAAAAGGTGCAAGACAAAAATATCTGATGTTTTCGCAAACAAACTGCAAAAATCACACATCAGACTTTTTTTTTTTTTTACCAACAAATGGAGGAAATTACAACTTTTGAACTTTTTTTTTTTTATTGGTAGGAGATTGTTGTGGCTGGTGAGTAAACTCAAAAATCGAGGACAGATGGATAAATGAGGAAATAAAAGCAATTAGAAGAAACTGTGGTGTTCATCCATATGAACATATTTGTCTCAGACCAGAGCAGATGTTCTAAATGCCATTCCCTGGAGATACTTGAAGATGTCAATAACCCTACGTTTTCAGACAGGACGGAGTTTTTGTTTTCACTGGGGTGCATTTTTCCAGGTGTTATCACTTGTGCACAAACTGAATTTTCCTCAATGTACATTTTTTTTGTTTTTTTTTTAAGGCATTTCAGGTGCAACTTAGGAGGACGAAATTCCGTATCACAGTTTCCAATACACCATTTTCAACATCAACCACTTCGCAAATCAGATTTGGAGCGGCAGTCTGCACCGTGGCCGGTTTTCATGCCCGAATGGGATGTTATCACACATTTCCAGAAGGGTTCACTGACATTCTAATGTTTCGCACCTTGCCTTACTCCAGTTTGGAGCGTTCTGTGGCCCCTTTGGGGCCGTTTCATGTACTGCACTCCAAAGAGTGTGCGAATGTCACTCTGTGCATCCGTAGGTCTTATAGATCTGAAATTACAAACATCTGAAGGTCTTTCCTTTCACATGGTGTAATATATCTGTCGAAATTTTATACGCAGTTCGCAGAGTATTTATTTATGTCTTTTATAGATGGACCGAAGTCATGGCATTTCATCCTCCAGAAGTGTTTATTGTGTTTAATCTGGCGTGTAGATTTGAAACATAACATTTGTAAACAAAACAAAAGGACGATATGTCTTTAAAGGAAAATATTGGGTCATAACAGGACGTTTCGACTCAAAGACGGCTCCCCGAAGGTTTGTAAGCCGCACATGTGTCCATGTGGAGGGTCTTTTAAGTCCAAATTTAGCCAAGAGTGCAAAGATACTTAATCAAACTGCAGTACTGAACAGTAACGCAGTCGAGAACAGGCAGGGTAACTGTTTAAACTAATGTTTTTAATACGAAAATGTGTTTTATTGTAAATAATATGCTCGCTATGTATATAAGGTGCCTGTGTTTTGACATTTTATCAATTTTCACACTTTATATTGTCAACACTTCGGATTTGTGATTTCCTCTTTGCGCTGCTGCCATCAGTGGTCTTAATATTGAATATCTAGGCTGCTGTTGTTTTTAACACTATTTTTATGACTTTTTGTATTTCCAACTTTTAAAATGTAAGTAAATACACATGTGACCTTTTTTTGTTTTGTTTTATTTGTAAATAATTAAAACTGTTTAAAAAGTCATTTTTTGTCATTTCAGTTTCTATTAAACAGTGTTGTTATTGTTAACTAAAACTATTAAAAATCATATATTTTTTTAATTAAATGTATCCGGCAACTTATATAAATACGGATTAAATGGAAATTGGCAATAGCACATAACAAGATTACTAAACTTAAAATGAAAACACATCAATTCAAATTCAAAATATTAATAAATACTGTAATAGTGTGTAAATAATACTAGCTCTGCTGTTAAATTGAAAAATGTCTGATCATTAATATGCTAATGTATGTTTCTTTCTCTGCTGCTCTGAGTCGAATGTGTGTGTTGGTTCGCTTTCAGCAGGTTGTGTGTTCAGGCGACCCATAGCTGATGAATGCAATCCCCTCTTAAGGGCGATAGAAAAGGACGTGTGAGAAGAAAGGTCATGCAGACCAAAGCCAATAGTTTCCAGTTTCCTCCAGTGCACTTAAATCAGCAGGGGTCAAAGGTCAGTGTTCAAACTGTTGAAAAGCGAACTGAATTTATAAAGCAGTTACTTCAGTCAAACGGGAGCAGGCAGACAGTATGTTGAAGCAATCATGGATGAGAGTCGGGAGAGCTCTCATGAATAATCCGTTTCAGATCAGTGATGGATTTTTGCCGCCATGTGAGGTTAAACTAATACACTTGATTCAATTAATCCAGCGGAGGCTGATTATTGTTGAATCAGATGTGTTATAGTTCAAGGCTGGAACAAATTATGCCGTCGTGGGTTCCCAGAGGACAAGAGTTGAAAACCACTGGAACAGACACGAGACGTCTGATCTTCTATAGGACTCCAATGTACAGTAAAACACAGAGGTTTTGTGTTTAAATCAAGAGAAAACCACATTTCCACCCGAAACTCTCTCTGAGAGTAATCATTCAAAGTCATTTTTCTGCTTCAGTGCTTTGTTAACTGCTCGTATAATGGCTCTCTTCGATCTTTTTTATTTTATTTTTGAGCATCTTGCTCGTACAGAGTGGTGAATATTTTCTTTATGGACTTTCCTAATGCATGTAGAAAGAGTTTATGTGTTTGATCTTTCGAATGTGGAAAATAAACACTAACAATTTTAGATTCATGGCATTTATATTAGAAATAAGCCCGTGAGTTTGACCTCTGCGTGTTTGTCAGAGTAGCCCAGACTCCCTGTTAGCGCTTGAAGCATTCTGGTTTGTGTCCAAGTGTTGATCTCGTTCACTCACCGTGTAGAAGTATGCGAGTCCAGTCCAAAGCTCACAGGAGAGATTTCTTACCAGATGAACCTGTGCTGACAGAGGTGGTCTGAGAGAGAGAGCGTACTATACACTGATCAGCCGCAACATTAAAACCACCTGCCTAATATAGTGCAGATCCCACTCATGCTGTTACAGCTCTGTTGGATCGATGCATGGACTCCACAAGACCTCTGAATGTGATGTGTTCTGTTGGATCTGACACCAAGACATTAGCAGCAGATTCTTTGAGTCCTGCAGGTTGCCTCCATGGATTGGATTTGTTGGTCCAGCACATCCCATCTCAGATTGAGATCTGGGGGAATTGGAGGCCAACACCTTGAACTCTGTGTCATGTTCCTCAAACCATCCATTTGCAGTGTGGAAGGGTGCATTATCCTGCTGAAAGAGGCCACTGCCATCAGGGAACACCGTTGCTATGAAGGGTTGTACATGGTCTGCAACAATCTTTAGGTAGCCTACTTGTTAAAGTAACATCCACATGAATGCCAGGACACAAGGTTTCCCAGCAGAACTTTGACCCCAGATCTTGACTCCGGTTTACCGGTTGTCCTTCCTTGCACCACTTTTGGTTGGTATAACCACAGCATACCGGAAACACCCCACAAGACTATTTTGGAGATGCTCTGACACAGTCTTCTAGCCATCATTATTTGACCTGAATAGCAGGGCCCTTGATGCATGTGCTGCGAGATGACCACTAGGACTTTTATTTTACATTGTGTATATGTGACCCTGGATCACAAAACCAGTCACAAGTTGCACGGGTATATTTGTGGCAATAGCCAATAATACATTGTATGGGTCAAAATTATAGATTTTTCTTTTATGCCAAAACTCATTAGGATATTAAGTAAAGATCATGTTCCATGAGGATATTTTGTAAATTTCCTACCATAAATATATATAAAAAATATTTTTGTGAGTGAATGCAGCACAATCGCGGACATAAATGGACAACTTTAAAGGCGATTTTCTCAGTGTTTCGATTTTTTTGCACCCTCAGATTCCAGATTTTCAAATAGTTGTATCTCGGGCCAAATATTGTCCTATCCTAACAAACCATACATCAATGGAAAGCTTATTTATTCAAAAAATGTACCCTTGTGACTGGTTTTGTGGTCCAGGGTCACATATATCTAAAAAACACCCATTTGCTCATTTGTTTAGCTTAATCGCTTTTGTTATTAAATGTAGAATAAAGGGGCTCTGTAATGTTTCTATTCTGCAAAATTCTTAATTAGCAGTTTGTCTATTTTTTCAGCTAAAGTTTTTATAAATCCTTGAAACAAAAAAATAAATTGCAGATAATATTTTCAAAGACTTCAGATATTTTTCACTTGTAAGTTAAAAATGTGTATTAAATAAACTAAAATTATACAAAATTATACAAAATCTTGTTTTAAAGATACATTGTAAAATGTAGACAAATAAAAGTTTTGATTTAAAGAAATTATAAAAACAAGTCTTAAAATCTTGTGTTGCTTATAATTTGATTCATTTTATTTGAAGAATATTTCGTTTTTTAACTATAAAACAATAAGTGAAAAAAAGTGTTTTGTTTTTGCATTGTAGGTGTATCTCTTTATTGTTTATTCCCGATTTGACAGAGACCATCTTTAGGCAGAGATTAAGTGAGACAGTTTATAAGTTTCCAGTCCAGTTCATTTTATTGTCACTTAAAACATACAATCAGAATATCAAAAACATATATATTTTTTTATTAGTCTAAAAAAAGTACATCCAGACCAAATGCCACTTTTTCTTTCCTTTGCTGCCCTCTACTGTCCACAGTATTGGACTTGGAATGCCATCTTGGAATTCAAAACCTTGAAACGTTCAGTCCAATCAGAGATTGATAAGAAGCCCACTGTGAGCGATTAGCCATTAAGATACTTTCGTCTGTGTTCAAGGGAACCGATCGGTAATCTGATTCCATGTTGCCATGTTGGTGACATGATGGCATCAAACTCTCTGTGCGATCCAATGGACATGTTGACATTGCATTTGAGTTCAAATGAGCCCATGGTGAAGTGTTTTTGTCTCTGTGATGGGCCAGTGGAAAAGTGGATTGTGTGTGATGAGCCAAGTAACCGTCCAGTGAGCTGGCAGAGGTCGCTGGCAGAGAAATCAAAGCATCCCTACTTCTCAGAAACCTGGGGCTCGTTACACCTAAGAAAGAGACATCATTTATAATGCAGACTGTGATTCTACAATGAAAACAAGACATCAGCACTTACCCACTGATCCACAGTCACTACGGTCTTCCCTTCGCTCCCTCCTCATCCTCGCTCTGCGGTTGGAAAACCAAACCTTCAGATGGAAGGTCAAGGTCAGGTCAAACATCTAACACAAGCCCCTTTAAATACATGTATGCCAACTCTGAAATGTTTATTTATGAGGAAAAAAGCATTTGTTAATTGAAACTTAGAATCTGAATTGCCTTTATGGTGTCTTGTGGAAGGTTTGTCTCCTCAGACAGCTTTTCTCTGGTCAGCAGGTCAGGATAAAGCCCACGGATGAACTCTGAATGGCCAGAAATCAGAAGGGGGAGATGTTGCAATGTCAGTATAATAGCTCACAGATGGCTCTGAGCAGACAGTGAGAGATTGAAGTGACTGAAAGTGAATCACCTTTCTCTAACCTCTCACTCTGATTTGGTGTGAAAGCTGTTCTGTTGCGAGGAGAGGTGCCTCGCAGTCGCAGGGTCGTGTCCGTTTGTTGACGAATTGTCGGAGCGGTCGTGTGTAAACTCCTGTGCTCATCCACTTCTGGGTGAAAGGAAGTGAACGGAGAAGGTTAGTAGACATATTTGTTTCAAGACCAATAGGATGAATGCAAGTGGGACATTTTAGATGGGAAATTTAATCATCTTTAACATCTTTAACTTTTTTTTTTTTTTTTTGAAATGTATACTTTTATTAAGAAATAATGTATTAAAATGATCAAAAATGACAGTAAAGACATTTATAATGTTGTAAAAGATTTCACTTTCAAACAAATGCTGTTCTTTTGAAATTTATATTCATCAAAGAATCTTGAAAAAGAAAATGTATATTGGTTTCCACAAAACAATTAAGCAGCACCACTGTTTTCATCATTGATAATTATAAGAAAAGTTTATTGGGCTTCAAATCTGCATATAATAATGATTTCTGAAGGGTCGTGTGATGCTAAAGACTGGAGTAATGGCTGCTAAAAGTCGGCTTTATTTATTAGGAATAAATTACATTTAAAAATATATTAAAATAGAAAACTATTATTTTAAATTGTAATAATATTTCACAATATTACTATTTTTACTGTATTTTTTTTAATCAAATAAGTGCAGCTTTGGTGAGCATCTTTCAAAAACATAAAAATAAAAAAAAATTAATGATGCTATAATATCAGAACACAGAAATCAGTACCAGGTTAAAATGGCATTGTGCCATTTGGAGCAACACTGACAATCAGATGACATTTTAAAACTACAACAGTGACAAATGTCTCGCTTCACCTGTATTCTAGTATTTGAATTATGAATGAATTAGATTACCTGTGTAAATGTGTTTGACACTTGGATATGCACTGCCCATCATGTCCACATCTAGATGAATCTTCTTAAGAATCCGGTTTATGGATGACACCTGATGGACATTACTGATTCGTTGAGTCATACATTTCCCCCCAAAAGGTTCTTTATAGTGGAAAATGGCTCTTTAGATTATTAAAATGTTCTTCGAGTTAAGAAAATAGTTATTTTAAGAACTGTTCACCAAAAAAAGGTTCTTCACTGCAAAAACCTCATTTGGAACCTTTATTTCTATGCAGACATTGGCCTTCAAAACTACACCAGCTCTATAAGTGTTGTAACCTACACTGGGGACTGTATCTCCTCTGCAGACTCGATCTGTCGCCAGTTTTTGTCGGATCTCCCAGGCGAACAGTGAGGGGTTCTGCCGCTTGTGCTGCGCTATGATGGAGATGACGTCAGGAGTCAGGAGTCTGGGTCTGCTGCCTCCCGTTGCTTTGGGACCGATGGCCCCTGTGCGCTGAAACCTGGCCAAAATCTTACTAACGCAGCCGTTGGAGACCTGACAGAGCACAGGGTTACTCCAGCATGTAGATATTCACATAAACACATGATAAAGGTGAGAATTTGACTCAGTACCTTGAGTATTTTGGAGATCTCACACGGTCTCACGCCCTCGGTCGCGAGCTCAACCATCAATCTCCGTTTACAGACGGGCAGAGGACGACCGTTCAGAAACACACCGCCCAGCTGATTCACACTCCCTTCTTCTCCTGACACATATAGCCATAGATAAAGCTTCATTACTGGGAGGTTTGCGCTTTTATAATGCAGTGGAATTTCTTCCATAATCAGCTGAACAACTTGAAAAGTTCATGTTAGAGTTTAGGTACATTCATGGTTGGTTCTGCTTTAATGTGAACCATCAGCACGCGGACAATCAGCACGCGTCTCCGCGCCTTTGCTGAATAAATGTGGCTATATATAGCTTAAAGAGTTTAATAATTATTATCCATTTAATGTTGCGCTCCATATAGGCTGCTGGAGTTCTCAGAGTTTCAAATCAATTTCGTCATCCGTAAAAGTCACTCAAAGTGTCAGAAAAGGTTAAATTAACAACATGTTATAACGTTGGCACAACTGATTTTACTTATAAAATAAGTGCCGCAATTAGGAGTTGAAAATCTTTGGAATAACTGTAACGATTAAATGCCGACCTTCATTTCCCAGGACAGAGTTTGCGCTGCACATCCCCAATGGGCACCTGGTAGCCTTGCCAAAAAAAAAAAAAAAAAAAAAAATTAGTAAACATTTAATGCTTTAAATCTAATGCGGGAAGAAACCTACAGTGAGTGAAAGGGTAATAATTTTCTTACAGTGAAGACGGTCTTTTTCTGTGCTGTTCTTCTTGAAGGAGATGCGTCCTTGCGCGTGGACCCCTCACTGCCCCCGCGCGCGACTTCTTATATAGCTAACCTAGTGTCCTTATCAAGATGACGTACTGTGCACAATGCACATATGGAAAAAAAAGGTAAATATAGACTCTCGATGGGTTCACACTGTAGAAAAAGACGGAAAATTAAGTCATTTTCTGCCAGGACATTATGCATTAATTGTACGGACATTTCCGTTAACCCTTAAGCACAACGCACACCTGTGAAAAAAGCATCAATACATAAAAATCCTTCATATTAATAAAATTCGTTGTGCCCTATTATTTATTTTTAACGGATTTTTAAAACCATATTCATAAGTTAGGCCTATCCCTAAAATCAAAAAGGGGAAATTGATAGGTCACAGGTGAATAACACTGATGTAAGTTGTAAGTCTACATAAACTTGACATAAACTGTAAACTTGTCCCTCAAATCTGATTGGTTGATTGGAATGTTGTTCCACAAAATCTGTCACTGGGATGGTTCCCTTTAAATGGTTCTAATATGTACCATTTAGATACTAATATGTAGACTTTTGGTAACAGCAAGTACCTTTGAGGTAGGCTATGCACTCTAGATATAAATATGTAGGCCTATACTTTTGCTATCCTAAAATGGACAGCTTTTGTGCCTTCTTTTCTGAGAGTGAAGGATTGCAACACCGTTTTTGTAATGTTTAGAGTTGTTGCAAGGATATACTGTAAGCGCGTATTTGACGCTAAAAGTGTTGTTTGGCGAAACCCGTCCATTCACTTCAATGATGTTTGCGCGCTTTCCATTCCATACTGAATGTAGTTATAGTTTGAAAGTCTTTTTAGATAATTTAAGTTTACTGTGGCACTCAGTGGCGATAGTGCCAAAGATGAACCTCCACAGATTACGCCCAGAAAAACCATCTTCAAAAAAGAATCAACTAGCTAAACTAAAAACAGTGGCCCCTAAAATATCATTGTGTAATTGGCACTGTGTGCACCAATGGGACAGATGCAGTGGTTAGACTTACAGGTTCCCAGCGCACATATTTCACGAAGAGAAAGTAGGTAGCTCAAAGTATTTTTTTAATTTATTTTACTTAGTAGATGTGTTCATTTAGAAAAACATCGTTTGCATGCTTAATGAGTTTAAAGGATCGCCTTTGCTGAGCGAATAGAGAGCACCAAGTGTGTGAAGTGTCTGATTTCAGCACCAGCCCGCGCTGAACAGGTCCCATGATGTTCTGAATGAGCGAATGAAAGCAGTGCTCGGCCACATATGAAAGTAGTCAGCTTCCTAACGATAATTCTGAAATGTTATACTCATTTATGTGCCCACAAGCCCTATTTTACTACTGTGCCTCTCAAACGACTGGAGATTGAGGCTCTCCGGCTGTCACGTGACTGACGCATCTTTCATCCTTCCACGCGACGACTGTAGCTACATGTTAATCAGATTTAGTTCTTTTAAAGCAAACATTTGAAAGCCTGCTCCAAAGACGACTGCCATATGGTAAAGTGCTTTTGATAAATCATAAATCCATCATGGAGCCCCTTTTATTACATTTTCTTTCAAGCATGAACAAATAGAGTCCGAGGGGCAAATGTGAACCAATTGTGGTTTTATTTATAAAAATCGAGAGTTGAAAACCCTCCCAGATGTCCCTTGTCTGGCCAGCAGATAAAATGTGTTGTAAACGTTTCAAAGGAAATATTTGGAGAGCAAATATTAGCGCGAGAGTATCCACACAAGCCTCATCTTTGGTCCTGCTCAATGACTAATTGGGCATCATTAGGTAAATCCACACAGATCGAAGATTGTGGAAATAAGGTTGGATTTTAAAATGCCATATGGTGCAAATTACATATTAACCACCCCTTACAGCATAATAATATCTGCAGGACTGAAAGATGCACATATAAACGCGACGACCGGTTTGAACGCCAACATCTCCTTGCCAACGAGATGAAAAGACAAATAAATTTATGTATTACTTCAGAGAGCTCTACGTTCTTTTGTACTCATTTTATTAAACGAAAATAGATAATTAAATGAGTTAAAGTTTCAAAAATGAGATAAAAAAAGGACGAACCCCTCTCTGTGCGCAAATCTGTCTGGCACTTTGGGGATGTTTTCAATTTGAACATTTAAATCAGTACGATTTTGATATGTTCGCGTATCTTGTGCCATCAGAAATCAAGGAAGCCACACTAACGATTAATCTCTCCATGTTGTGTTCTGAATTATAGCACTTAAAGTCTGATATGGCACCCGCGTAAATGTGTACATGGAGCTCTCCAAACGCGCACACGTGTGGCCCACAGTTGTGCCATTCAAATATCAATTTAAATACTGCGGATGCATCTTTAAAATTAAGAGAACACAAAAACTTTTTTGACACTATAGCTTTAAAATCAAGGAAACCATGGCCTCTTTTTTATTTTTATTTTTCACTGTTCGCACCAAAGCTCATGGGTAGCTTACAACTGAGAAAGTGCACTTATGTGCCAATGCAAAAATTCAGGTAAATAGCGAATCTTTTACATTTCCTCCCCAACTGTGTAATTTCATTGCATAGCTGTCCACAAAGCTATACACCACCTTATCGTAGATCTCATTACAACTTAGTGGTAGACCACTGATGTGCTTTAAAATGAACTCTAATATAAAGCTAATCAGGGTTTTGAATTAACACCCGCCAACCCGCCAAATGCGGATAATAATCTGTGGCGGGTAACGCTGTCAAATCACTAGCCAATTTGGCGGGTTACTTATTATTTTTTCTCACTTTGCTGAGTCTCTGGCAAGGAGTGTTTGTTCCCTGAGTAGCCCCAATTTGAATGGAGAATTTAATTGAATAATCCGTTAATTAAATAGTTGTTTGCTGTTGCTTACATTTTAGTTGATATTTTAAAATATTATACATATAAGAAAAGACATATAAGTGAATTTAAATAAACTAACAGTATATTGTTAATCCTGTGCTAGAAATAATTTTTCCTGATATTGGAACATATAGGCCTATGTGTATGCCTATATGAATTAATGAAATTTCTATGAATATCATACATTTTCTTATTGAGATTTCCGTAGCCTACTTGTCATTTTTCCATAATGCTTTTTAAAAATTGGTGATATTGTGTTTGGCATGCATAAAGTATGGTGAATATAGGCTTTTTTTATTTATTTATTTTTTTAGGCCTAACACACGTCCCAGATTACAAAGTGACCTGTCCCATATTATCAAATTCAGGCAGAATTATTTATTTTTTTGGCCAAAAAACACTAATAGGTGTCTCCTCTGGGTATAATATCTAGATTCTTTCTTCTGGTGTGGTTAGAAAACATATTAGGGATTTCAGAAAAGTGTAATGTGTTGATCTAATGTGTTAGATAGATATAGAAATAAATCGCATGAGTCAAAATTGCAAAACATGTCCCAGATTACCCGAATTCAAATAATAAGATCATTTTGGTGCAGGGCAGCATGCACGCGCATTTTTATTTGTTCCAGCAGAACGATTCCAATGCATAGCTACTTCTATTCTAACATAAGTTCAATATGATCGTGCATACTTAATCAATAGAAAAGAGGTCGATGTCAACAGAGTCTCACTTAATTCAAAACAAATGGAGAAGTGTAATATTGAGTTATGAGTCAAGGCAATATTTGTCAAATGGTGTCATCTAGTGGCCAGTAAGTACTTCCGCAGCATTATTGTCTAACGGTGGTCCATAGATTAATTGATCTCTCATCTCAATATGGAGTCTTTTCATTAATATCAGAACATGTATGTCATATTTTGACAGTTATGGTGCATGCACAATTATGAAACCCGTTGAATTACAAACGAACTTAAAATCATAGCCTATATAGGCTAGTTAAGTGCTTTCAGTTTCGGTAGGCTTTCTTTTTTTAATGTTTTTTTTTATTTTTTTATTAATGCTTTGAACAAAAACATATAAAGGCAGTTTCGGTAGGCTTTCACCACCACGGCTTATTCAACAGGAATTTTAATTTTAATTGTACACTCTCTATAAATCAATTCCAAAATGCGGGGAGGCCGTAGATTAAATTACACAATTAACAAATTAGTGCGCATATTGTGTTATAACAGTTGATTTTATTGAACAATTTCAATTTACAAACTCGAGGAAAATTAAATTACATATGAAAATATAACAAATAGGCCCATACACGTAGTACAGGCATATGATCTCTCAACCAATGATCTCTCAATCTGCCTCCAACCATGTTGCACAGAGAAAAGTATTTGTATTAATCAATAAATATTGAAAATAAATACGTGTGCAAATAAATAAATAAAATAAGTAAATGCATAAATAAATGCATAAACGAACAAACAAAACAAACAAACAAACAAACAAACAAACAAACAAACAAACAAACAAACAAACAAACAAACAAACAAACAAACAAACAAATAAAGTTAGGTCCATAATAAATAAAGGAAAAAAATACTAAAAAAATAAATTCAGAATTCAATTTCATTACATTACCATTTATTCTATAAAGTAGTTTCTTTCTTTCTTTCTTTCTTTCTTTCTTTCTTTCTTTCTTTCTTTCTTATTTAAATCTCAGTAATATATATATCGTTGGTGACTGTACGCTTACTCATGAAACATATGCGCCAATATAAAGATAATAAAAGAAACAGTAGCAAAGTAAAAAAAGTAAATAAAAGCGAATAAATAAATAAATAGTTATAGTAGCAAAGTAAATAAAATAAGTAATAATAATAATAAAACATAAATTAATAAATATCAAATTGGTGTGTGTTGTGAATGTGAATGTGTGTTACAGTGTGCACACGTTTTTTTAAATCTGTGCTGACGTGTCGCACCTCCCCACTCACCGGATGTCATCACTCGTGTCTCTAACGTCACAACCAAATCGCCCCATTCAGAGCGCGAGTGTGACGCTGTGACCGAGGAAGTGCAACATTTCGACGTGTACATCCCAACGCTGTGCTTCCGGTTAAGCAAAGCGTGATCAGTCGTGCTCAGTCTCTCTTCTTCCCTTTCTCGGCTCACAGTAGAGGCGTCTCATAGGACTCTCCCGGTTCCTTTACCTCTCTCTTTCTTCCCTCCCTAACGGAATATTCATCCAGCTCAGCGGACATGGCATCTGCAGTACAGGCACAAGTTCAGTCCAACCCAACTTCAGCCCCGCAGCTGCAGAGGGGAATAGTGAAGATGGTAGGAGAGCACACGGGGCACAAGTGTTGGTCAAGGGGGGGTCCGGTGATAGCAAAGACTTTAAAAGTTCAGGTCTTTCATGTCAGGCATGTATTATGCAGCCTGTTGGTTTTCCACGAGTTCTCTTGAGTTTTGGCGAGTCTTCAAGTTGTTTCCATGATCAGCAGAGATTGACAGTCAGAAGTTGAGCGGTCTTCAGCTGTGATCCAGATGGCCAACGTTATATTCATAGTGTCCTTCGATGGCTTTTATTTGCTGTTATAAACGAAGCCTAACATTGTTATAAACCAGTCGCTAAGTCTAAATATTTTGCAGCTACAGCTCAATGTTTGCAAAGAGGCACATATTTCATAACAAACTCTTGATAGTTTGTTAAACAGCTGTCTTGTATAAAAGCTGAGCTTTTTAAACAGTTCAAGAGTTTATCTGAACGCTAAATCTAGATTTGTGGGTTGCATTTGATTTGTTAATTGGCGGAGTTAACGGATTTTGACTCACGCTAGTGACTCGAAACTTTTGAATCGGTTCACAAAAAGATTCATTTGCGGATTCGTCCAGGTTGCACCTCCAGGAGGTGGCGCCACGAGATTGTTGTATGCGTTACGAGAGAGTCTATTGAATCATTCACTTGCTCAACCGATTCGGTGATTTCGTGAATGAGTTTTAAGTTGCAAATGACAACAAAGCAGCTTTATTATTTTTTTCATTCGTCCTCCAACTGCAGGGTTTGAATTTGTTTTATAACATATAGAAAAGAATGCGAGAGACTTATTTGTTTGTGGTCAAAAGTAATTTTTACACATTCCCAATAGTTGTCACAAACTGCTTCGTCAGTTTTTGAATGCACTTGTCAATGCAGTTGAATGAGAACGAATGAATCGATTAAAAGATTCGTTCAAAAACACTTATCATCTGGCGAATCAAACACTGTCATTGTCGTAAATCTGGAATCAACACTATGATTAGTGTTACTACCACTGATATATATGTCATTCTACATAGATCAGTGGTTACTACACTTTAATTTGAACTCAAGGTCAAAGTTCAGATTTCTTCTGTCAGTCTTGCGTGTGAGATCTCGTGTGTGTGATTCTCGTCGAGTTTCGCTCGCGTGTTACAGTGTTTCTGTGTTGTTATAGACTCATTCAGCTCCTCATGACTTGACCAGGCGAGGCGCTGCAGTTTTGGACTGTTTACTTTTTATCTGCTCTGGTCAATGAAGGGGTAGCAGCAGATAGGAGAAACTGACACGTAGGTTTTCCAAGGAAAAACACATGGCCATAACGTGAGGTAACCCAGAAGTAGAAACTCTGCATGAACTCAAACTGGCAAAGCCTTTATTCAACCTAATTATCCGTGAAATTAGCTTTTTTGGTTTTAATGTTTTCATTTGTTATTATAGCCTCTCTTTAGGAGGATAAAACTGCCACAAAATGTATCTGGTATCCATAGTTTTCACCAAAAACTATAATTGTTACTACATTAAACCTATATTTGGGGCAAAAACCGGTTCATGTTTCTGTAAACAAATATGTAAACATTTAAATATGTCTTTGTTGTTGATGTCTTGTGCATCATTTATCGCTATTTGATGCTGATTTTACAGATACATTTCATTATTATTATTTAAATTAAGACTCAATTGATTCAGCTGGACGCTTTACGTCAATATAATCAGTTCCAGAGGGCTAATATAGGCCCTTAATAAAGTTCATTTCTGGCACTTGGTTGAAATGGTTACCGTGATAAATGATTGTAAGTGAAATGTCACGGCCTGTCTTGTGTAGCTTTGATTTTAGCCTAAACATCAAATAACACTTTTCAAAGAACTTCCCACTCTTGCTCAACTCCTTGTTTAACCAGAGCGTGGTGGATTTGGGAAATTCATGGATATTTTCCGAATCTGTCTGTGGTGACAGAGGCCTGTGTATACTTCCATACAGCCGGTAATTAGACAGGCGCTCTGCTCTCAGGGCCTCTCTAGAGGAAAAAACGGTCTCTCGGTTTGGCCTCAGCGTTCTTGATTTATTAGAGATTTATTAGAGTTTTAATAAGTTTAAGTAAAGCCCAGAATCATCATTGATGATATCAACCAGTGTTTGTGACATGTGGCTTTGAGTTTGAATCAATGTGAGCAGGACAATAACTTAGATATTCTCAAATTCTGACAAATATTACATTGAAAGATTCAATGTAAATGGTATTATTACTGTTATTACTATTGGTATACGTTTCAGATTTTGTATATTGATTGTTTTTTAAGAAAATTTTTAAAATTTTGAATTCATGATAATCAGAATTTTTAAATTGAAATAATGTTGATTGCCATGAATATAGCCATTGCTGCTGATATGGCGTTAAATCATAAATAAATAGATATTCTCAAACGGGACATAGTCTGATATCTCTATTGGGTGTTTGAGGATCAAAGATTGAGACAGAATCAATGTAATCTTTAGTCAATTAACGTAATCATTTCGTAATGGTGCAGATGTGTCTCAGGAGTTTGGAGGAACGCCAGTGATCTAATAACTGATTGGATAAGCCACTGTCAGATATCTGTAACAACTGTTTCAGCATAAAGTAAGCATGACGAGGCTTGTAAACATCAGTGCTGTAAATACCTCACACAGATCAGAGATCAAGCGCTGATTCAAATGCTAACGAAGTGATCGTTGGTCTCATTTGTTTGAAGTATTTGTTTAGCTGCTGTTAAAGCTGAGACGTCATGTTGTGATTATCACAGTGGTGATTGTTTTACTGATTTTATCTTTGTTTTGTGGGGTGTAATGGTTGTTCAACTGTTGGCCAAACACAAACAAGCAGGTCCTAAAGGAATTGTGATCAGATCCCTCAGGTGTTCAGTGTTTGACTTGCGGATTTATTGTTTGTATCATGCACTGCCAATGCACAATTACACCTCTCATCATCATTGACATGTCTGGAATGATAAACAATTTATGAAACATTATATTTCCTCGCAGGTCTTGTCTGGTTGTGCTGTCATTGTAAGGGGTCAGCCACGAGGAGGACCACCTCCAGAACGGCAGATCAACCTGAGTAACATCCGAGCCGGAGCTCTGGCCCGTCGCGCAGTTCAGGCCCAACCAGACACCAAGGACACACCGGATGAGGTAAACATCAGCCCTGCACTGAGCTGCTCTGTCTGGCGCTTGGGTTTAACATAGTAATTTTCTTATTTTTGTTCTTCTCATAGTGAAGTTTTGGATATTCAGTAAACCAAATATTTTTTTTTCCAATATGCTAATTTATTAGCTATGTGTATACACTATTTATTAGTGTATTTATACTTATTACTAACTTTTATTAGCTATTGTGTATACACTACACAAAATAAAAACTTTGTGAAAACTCTGAATATTAGAAAAAATAAAAGCCTTTCCTTACATTGTTCGAAGGCAAACAAACAAACACAGCATTGTGGGAAATTGATGTGAAATTAAAGCCGCTATGGCTCTTTTATTAAAATGATTTTAATGACAGATTTTGACTATTTAATGACAAATAGTTTGAGAATTATTTGAGGCAAAGTCGCATGACTTTTTGGATCGGCATTTAGGAATTTATTTAGTACAGGGGTTTAGATTACTTAAAGGTATAGCGGAGGATTTTCTTTTTCCGGGTGGATCATCAAGACTATTGGTCCTCCTAAGTGTCAATCATTCTGGTGATATGTTTACGTAAGGCCGTCGTACGTGCTCGTGCACACGATTCACACGATGGCGTGCGCTCAAAACACAGGTTGGGCTTCCCACTGATGCCTCAGTCGCGAAGTTTCTACTTGACAGGTAAAGTTTGGCATGCTATTTGGTGAAATCCATTTAAAATCACTGCTAGTAAAAGTTAATGTAAGCTATGATTAGCTCGTGCATGCTCTCTCGTGCACACGTTTAATAGGCGTTCCCTCTCGGGAGCAGGTAGAGTGTTGCGCATGTGCATTTTTTCAAAAAGTGGAGAGGGCGGTTCTTTTCTAAAATTCGGGAAAATCCTCCGCTATACCTTTAAGATTACTTACAAGTCATTACTTTTACAAATAATTGAAATAGAATTCCAAAAATACAAATTTTCTATTAATCTATTAGTCTGCTAAATGCATTTCTCTTTTGACATGCCATATTTTTGTCCCATGTTATGGTTATCACTATATCAATCATAGCAATTTCAAGATTAAATTCCACATTTAAATGTAGATGTCACTTCCGAGATTTTTGCAGCATGTAATTGGCCGTCGGTCCTCTTTACTGCGTGAAAAACTAAAGTTTTATTCAATGGATTTATATAAAGCCTCAAAAGCACGCAATGACAGCTTCCTTTGTAATCATTAAAAACCTGTCCCTAATCTCAGTTCATCACAATCTCACAAAGTTCCGTTATAATAAATGAAGCTGACTGCACTTCACAATGAATCTCTTACTTGCATCGTGTCTGCACTTTATTTGCTATAATGAGAGGATTTGCAAACAAAAACTCTGGCGTCTTGAGCGGTGAGTGAATTCTGACTAAATCATCAAACATCTCTGATTGGCCATTGCATTCAAGAGATCAACAAACATGTCTGTGATTGGCTGCATTTCTCACTACTGCAAACACACGTTGTAAATAAAAACATTTGCCTGTTCTCTAAAGTGCAAACACAAATACACACTAGAGCTTTTGTCCAATCTGTTTTGCTGAAATTATATTACAGTATCAAGTGAGGGTGCCCCTTAATTCAGCTTTGCCAGCACAGGAATAAAGCACATTTTAACATGCATTAAAATAGAAAACAGTTATTTTAAAATGTAAAGATATTTCAGAAACAAAAATATTACTGTTTTTACTGAATTTGAGCAAATCTCACAGACCCCAGACTTTTAAACAAAAGGTTGTGTGCAGATTGTCGTACTAAGAACGCGCATCAGACTAGTGTTTGTTTGTTTGTTTGCTTGGTATTTGTCACTTGCTATTTCCAACCAATGTATTTAATGCATATATATAAGCCAATTAATTGTGTTGTGCATAAAATCACTTTAGTTCATTGCATCTTGTGACATTTTTCCTTAGTAACTCCAAGGTGTTTTGAATCCTTTAATTCTACACCTCATTATATAAAAAAAAATGTCCGCAGGTCATTTATACGGTTTTGTTAAAACATTTTCATTCCCGCTAGAGTGAATAGCGACTCTTTAGTTGCTAATGCACATCCTCCAGTGCTGAATGGCTGTAAATAGCTTTGTGTGTTCTTTGCAGCCATGGGCTTTCCAGGCACGAGAGTTCATGCGTAAAAAGGTAATCGGCAAAGAAGTCTGCTTCACCGTTGAGAATAAAACACCTCAAGGCAGAGAATACGGCATGGTGTACCTGGGAAAAGGTGAGTTCACATGTGCTGATCTGAAGCGCATTCTGGGTCATGTTTTACTAAATTATAAGAGCGTTTGGCATGCTTGAATTGGGCCGATGTGTTTACTTTAGTGTTGTTATAGTAACACGTCTCTTCTGGGTTTGATCTCTCCAAAGACACATCAGGAGAAAATATCGCAGAGTCCCTGGTGGCCGAGGGTCTTGCAGCAGTTCGCAGAGAAGGCATCAGAGGAAACAAGTAAGAAACCTACGTATTTTCTTTCCCAAAGCGTCAAACAACTAGTGTCAGTACGGTTCTTGCACCTATTGTCAAAGCCTTCACAATGCTGGCTATGTTTTCCCGTTTGGCTGAGATCATTTGTGTTGTCACAGTGGTTTTATTGTAAAAACTCATTATTTGTCCTGCAGGGGGCAGTGTTTGCCTTTAATGAAGTTGCATTAGACACTCTCTTGATTTATCAAACGTTATTGCTTTTGATATTTCTCCATTTGATTTCTCACTCCCTCTTTTAGTCACATCTGCTCTTTACACGTCTCTTCTATCTGCCCTTCTCCCTCTGGCTAGCAGCGATGTAATATTGTCCCAAGCTTTTGGGACTTAATGATGCGTATGCAGGCCACTCTGTGAAATGGCCCTGAACAATTGCCAGTGGAATCGGTTTGCTTTAGCCTCATTTTCCCCGCAGGAGACAGTGGTGTTAGCCCCGCTGGTCTCTCCACAGCCCCTGAAAATCCTTCTCATTAGCCAGGCCTGCTGTGGCCCATCACAGCCCTCTGGATCGGCTATCATAATCTCAAAAGGAGTCGTGTTTAAACCTGGGCCGCGCTCTGCCCACCAGCTCTCAATTAGGCACAGCTGAGCTGGGATGGATGCCCACTCCTCTCCCTCTGACACACTTTTAAAAAGATTAAAGAAAATAAAACTTTACAAGACAAAGACCGCTCAAGATGGCTGTGGAGATTTGGCAGCCTCTTATTTCTCGTAGTTAAAATTTATGAAGGCTTAGATAATTGGAGCTTTGATCTTGTCATTTAGTAGGCAGAAGGCGACTTTTCTTTGACATTTGCTCTACCGGGCTTTCCTGTTACTACATGAGTGAGTTTTAAATAAGAGTTGGGTATTAACATCTGTCCTGTGGATTGTCGTTTTGCATATCAGAAAAGGCTGGAAGACGAACCCAGATGTCTGGTTTGAATCTTGTGAGCTTTGTGTTTGTGTCCATTAGACGTGGCAGTATCCTAGACTCCCATGGGCCGCGGACAGTCTGTGTTGTAACCATTTGCACATACAAATGGTCCAATGAAATTGCCTGACTGCAATGTGACTTCCTGGAGATGGGGTTTACAGGTCTTTATCAGTCTGCCTGGAAACTAAATAGAGTTTGAAAGGAACTGGGCTGACTATTATAACACATTAGATAAAGAACAGATCAGTTATTTGCTAAATTTTCCAGGTATTTGTCTTTTGATATTTAAAAGACATTCAGAATTGTTGGTACTAAGCAAGTATGTATGATGAAATAAAGACTGTTGTTATTCCTACGCATATTTCATGATTTAAAGGTGGAGCGTGCAAGCCAGTAAGCCATGTGTAAACGGTCCTACTTAACCCACTCTAAGCAGGATTCGAATTCGGCGTGGGAGGCAGCCTCGCTAACAAGGCCGCTAATGCCTCTTGAGTGAGGTTTACACACACAGCTCTTACTGGGGTGCGTTGTTAGCCAACTATGGTCGCAAGTTTCGTTGTTATAAGAATAGTTCAATGAGTCTGTGTTTCTCAAAACCATAGTTCCAACAAACATTCGCACATTTGCAAACCTGTGGTTAGAAACATAGTTTCATGTTTGCAAGACATGTGGACTTAAAAAATCCTTATCTTAAACAAAAATACATAAATACCATGCGACAACATGGTTTCGGGAAACAGTCGTGATTTAACTACAGTAGTCAACATTTGAAGTGGATCAAAAAAGTTAATCAAAGTTGTCCTAAGACAAGAACTGGTATTGTTCAAAATTCATGTATAACTTCGATGAAAGGTTTTGATTCACTTCAAATATTGACTACAGTAGTTGATTTCTTCAATGATGCATCATACTTTGGTAGTTAAGCAGCGAGTTGTTATTGTATGGGATACGCACTCTAGGCCTACGTCCATTACACTCCTAAACCTCACTCCTATCCGGGTCACGGCACCAAATGTGACTGGTCCTTCTTGATCTGCTCCGATTGGGATTTAAACTGGCGTCTCTGGCACGGGAGGTGGGCGTGCTAACAAGGACGCTAAAGACCACAGCTCTTACTGGCCTACGTCCGTTACATGTGTATGTGCAATACTTCTCAGTCTGACCACCTTTTTATTAAAGAAATGCAAAAATAGAATACAACCAACATATTACATTAATGATCATTTGAAAGTTTATACATCCCATAAAATATTAATTGTGAGTCCAGACTTACCATTTAACTTAACATTGCTTTCATACACTTACTTCAGTTTCTGAATCTATCAAGTATTAGAAAAAAAAAATTGAAGTTGTTCAAATAAAGGAATATTTCCAGCCCACAGTCGATTTATTCAAAAATAACTATTTTCAAAAAGTAAATGCATCATATCCTCTGGGTTTGAGCGTAATGATCGGAAAGCATTATATCGTAGATACGATTGGAGATTAAACATAATATATATGCAGCAACAATAAAAACAATAACAGTAAAAATAAAATTCCAGTTGTATTATGATTATTCCTCCGGCAGTAACTTTAGCTTAGTAGTTTAAAATTGGTGACAAAGGTATGCAGAGAGACTGCATTTCTTATCCATGTCCTGTATTAAGTGTAGGTGATTTTTCAGCAAGTTTCAAATCTCACATGCATTAAAATAATATCACTATAGAGAAGTGCCTATTACAAATTCAGCAAGCAAGCTCTTCAGTAGATCTGGTATATCTAAAAGGCACTTTGAATCTTGTCTCTTCATCTAGTTTCAGTAAGATATGAATATTGAAGATTAAATTATCATTGAATGTGTTTTATTATTCAATCTCTGCGATCTTGCCATCAAAACTCCTGTAATTCATCATTTGATTTCATAATTTGTTTGCTGTCTGAGCCAATACATTAAAGCAGGAGCTGATACATAATTGACAGGGCCTCTGGTCAAACTGGGTCTTTAATTAATTGACTTTCACCACCCACATTTTTTCGCCAGTAAGAAAAAAACCCAGTTTTCATCATAGATTCTGATTCATCCCTCTCTTGTTCTTTCTGTCTGTCTGTCTTTCTGTCTTACCTCTTTAAGTCTGTTCATTATTAAGGCCAGCACTACTTGCATTGACAGAGCCTTATTAAAAAAACTGACGAGTGTCTGCCATGGTCAGACTGTTTAATTCCCCTTAAAGATAATGACGGCTTTTAGAACAACAGAGGAATTAATTGAAACATGTGTTGGCTTTTGATAATGAACAAACCCATTTGAAGAGCTTATCAAGGTCTCAGAAAGGTGCTGCTCTCTGTGAAAGACCTCTATATCTGTTGCTCAGAGCATTGAAGTCCCAAGGGAAAAGAAAGGCAGACTAAAATGATCTGGTCTTATTTTTAGTTCTCCAAACTCTTGTGGTCTGTAATTTGATATATACTGGACTTTGTGCACTTCTGTATGTTTCAGTCCTGAGCAGGCAAGACTGTGTGATTTGGAGGACCAAGCCAAGTCTGGTAAAAAGGGACTGTGGTCTGAGGGTGGAGGCTCACACACCGTTCGAGATTTGAAGTATACCATCGAGAACCCTCGCAACTTTGTAGACTCCCTCCACCAGAAACCAGTCAATGGTAAGCTTGGTTTGTGGATCACATATTTTGCTCTTGAAGGCCAGTACACATAAATGCTGGGGCAAACATCACAAGTGTTCAAGTTCCAATTTCATATTCATAAATGCAGATTTACTAATAAACTAATAAACTTGATTTTAATGAGTAAAGCAAGGTCATACATTGACATAATCATACAATTATATATTATAAGTAATAACAAGCATTACAAGTAATGCGAGTTACGTAATCAGATTACTTTTTTTTACAAGTAACGAGTAAAGTAACTTATTACTTTTAAATTTACAACCAAATACTGAGTTACTTTTTTCAAACAAGTAAAGCAAGTTCATTTTTCTCTTCTTTTGACTGACAACTCTCTTGTCCCCATGTTGAGAGAAACCAGAGAAAGTGCAGAAGTGTTGTGAGCGCTGTGTAAACATGATGGATATTGTAGTTCTAGATTAATTGTGAGCACTGCATTTACTCATCTCACTTGCACAAAAACAGATTCAGTATTCCTCAAAACTAATAAAAACTGTGAAATGCAAACTCAGAATATTATGAAACCCTGCAATTTAATGTTAAATAACACAAATATACTTTATGCATTTAATCTCACTTTATTAACCAGTGTCTTTTCTGCTGACCTTTGATGATCCAAAAATTGCTGTAGTTAAACTTCATTTGTTTTTATTGCTTAAGAAAGAGTGTTAAACTTTCTTTCCTGCGTCTGCTCAATCCAAAAATTGCAGTCCACCTGAAAGGTTTCTTTGAGCTGCGTTCTTTACTGTACAGACATGAATTTGCATTTACTTCATTGCATTTGCTTATTCATTCCACTTTTGGTGTGAAAAAGCCGAAATTATTATTATTATTATTTTTTGTTACTATAAAACAAGCAAGCCCAGACCAGGTCAGAAAAAGTAACGCAAAATGAATGCAACACGTTACTTTTCATTAAAAGTAACTAACGCAATTAGTTACCTTTTTAGGGAGTAACACAATTTTGTAATGCATTACTTTTAAAAGTAACTTGCCCCAACATTGGGGACCACTATATCATAAAGACTTTGGGGAGTTTTGCACGGTGAGTTCCACCAGGCCTACCTTAGAATTAATACATACAGTTTAGTGTTTCCTTCAGACAAAAGCTAAAATTGAACACACTAATAATGCTCTCTGGAGTGTCTCATTCTTCCAGATGCCCATTTTTTTCCCTCTTCACAGCTCTTCACACAGCTCAATTCTCCTATTCAAACTGAATACTAACCCTGATGAGAGTTAACCTCCATTAGAGGGCTCGCCAGCTCGCTGCAAATGAACAACTGAGTCATTAAATGCTATAGAAATTTGCACCATTTCCCCCCGCAGCTAACAAGCTTATTAGATGCTAATCAGAAGTCAAAGTTGCGACGTTGTTTGTAATAATGAATTTAAACACCCTTGGCCACATGACCCATTCCAGCGTGACTGTGAGCCACCTTCTTAGTGAATTATTTCACGGCCCTCACTGTGCAGTAATGCCAAGTGAGTTTTAAACATGCCAATTTGCTCTCTTCAAGTCAAGGCACCATGCAGAACTAGAGAGGCCTGTTTACATACTGTCAGCTTCCCACATGCCGTGACATCACATGAACTTTGTGAAGTGGGCTGACAATTTGAATAGGAAAAACAAAATTAGTATCAACAATCAAATCATTAACATGCTGAATTGTCTTGGTTTTAACTATTAGAATAGTTCGTAATGGGTTTTTTTTTCAAATGTTTAGCCTACTGTTATTCTAAATTGATAAAGGACTTTTAACATATTACAAATGTTACCTGAACTTTCTATTTTTCAAACAAATCCTGATAAAATGTACCACGGTGTCAGCAAAAATGGTTATAATATTATAATACTATATTATTTTCACAGTTATTGTGAAAACCATGTCATGCCATATCATATGAAGTTATTTTAAATTGTAATATATCCCAATATTACTGTTTTTCCTGGATTTTTTTTAATCAAATAAATGCAGCCTTGGTAAACATAAGATACTCAAAAACATTCAAAATGTATTACTGACTGTTCCGTAGTTTTCATTTTGTGCATAAAAGCAGCGGAAAAATGGGAGATTTAAAGTTTTGTCCTTCACTAACTTACTTTCTACCTTTTTCTTATACGCACAGCCATTATTGAACATGTGCGTGATGGCTGCATGGTTCGAGCGCTACTTCTGCCCGACCACTATCTGGTGACAGTCATGCTGTCTGGAGTCAAGGTGAGTTTCAGTCCTTCTATATGTAATTCTATGAATAAGAGAGAACCAATTTCTTTAGGCAGAACCCCTGAGACCCAATATATCTCATGCTTTCATGATTTTCTCATTAGTTCTTCTCTATGTATCTCTTGATGGTTAGCCCTGAGAGATTCCCTCAAGGTTTTCTTTGACCAGACCTGTTCCATGAATTCAGTTGACCATCTTACTGCTTAATCTCACTAATCATGAAAAAAGGAACTCTAAAGTTGTATTAAATTAAGTGTGTTAGTGGTAGAACTAGAGTTTCCACTCAGTGGCTTTTCAAGAAAGGGTTTTCCTTCTTTAAGTATGATTGTATATTGTTTTCCGAGGTTTGTTTTTTAGTATGTCCCAATAGATTTCAGACAATGTATATTTTCTGTAACGCATATGAAAAATCTGTGTCTCCAGTGCCCTACGTTTAAACGGGAGGCAGATGGCAGCGAGATCCCCGAGCCCTTTGCAGCAGAGGCAAAGTTCTTCACAGAGTCACGACTTCTTCAGAGAGATGTGCAGATCATTTTGGAGTCCTGCCCCAACCAGGTCATTCTGGGTACCATCCTGCATCCGGTATGAAGCCACATCATCCAAGACCAGCTTTCTGATTGATCTTTAATAACTTCAGTTGAACCCAAGCATAAACATTTTTGGCCGTTCATATTTATGCTAGATCCAAAATTTTAAAGTGTGTGAGATGAACATCTCAGTGCAGGTTGGAAAACCATGCACGTAATGCAGAGAGAGAGGTTGTGTTGAGTTTTTAACATTCCACACACAAACCGCAATGATAAAACTAAGTAATTAAGGGAAATGATGCATACCAATTTTGATACAGCAGCATAAGTAATACTAATTAAAATGAAGTAAATACTAAGTAAACATTGGTTCAAGTTCTTAAGCAATTGTTCAAGACAAGTCAGTTAGAACATTAAAAACATAGAATCATTACAAGCAAAAGAACAAAATAAAGTAAACAATGCATGAGATCTCTATCAACAATATAAGGCATTCAAGTAAACTTTTGAAAATTAGGTAAAAAACTGGTACTTTTGGCATCCCTAGTGCGAATAATAATTTGAAATCCTGTGTTTGTGTGTGGTCGTTACAGAATGGGAACATCACAGAGTTGCTGTTGAAGGAAGGCTTTGCACGTTGCGTGGACTGGTCAATGGCTGTGTATACCCAGGGTGCTGAGAAACTCAGAGCAGCAGAACGGTCAGTGCTTCTGAGTCGGACAGTTGTCTGCCCTAGTTCGCTATACATTTCAAATACGCCTGACATTTCAGCTGCTGGATCAGACAGTGCTTTAGACTGTCTCAGGCTGCTCTTACTTCATGTTTCAGCAGAATAGTTTAGCAAATGTGGCAACTTATCACACAGCTGTTCAAGAACACCTGCCCTTATGCCCACCTGCTAGTTTACTGAAGCGTTAGACACAATCGCAATGAAATATGATATGGACATACAAGGTTGTGTCTTTATTCCAATTAAGTGCGCACGGATGTCCTTTATGCAGTGCTTCATTTTGGTAAAATGGCTTATTTCTCTCTCTCTAAAACCCTGCAGTTCAGCGAAAGAGCGTAAAGTAAGAATCTGGAAAGACTATGTTGCTCCCACAGCCAATCTGGACCAGAAGGACAGGCAATTTGTAGCAAAGGTAAGTCTTTGTTCTCACTTAGTTTGAAAGTATTTCGGTTTCAATCTGTGCAACCTTAATAGCGACAAACCACAGAATCGTTATACAAGAACCAATGACACAATGCAATTTTTTATTGATTTATTAATTATTTTAAAATGCATGAAACCAAAATAATGAAAATCAAAATGAAGACGAAAAAGCTCATTGAAAGCCCTACGTTTTTCTTTTTCGATACATCCGTTACATTTGGATGGAAGCCACAATATAGATGAAATTTTCTGTTACATTCCTACATTTAAAGAGTTAGTTCACCCAAAAATGAAAATTCTGTCATTAATTACTCGCCCTCATGTCATTCCAAACCCATAAGACTTTGTCATCTTCGGAACACAAATGAAATCTGATCGAGATCTGTCCCTCCATTGACCGCTACGCAACTGACAATTTGACGTTTCATCATTTAAAGTGATCGAGTCTCTTCATAAAATCTGGACTAAACCACTCAATTCATATGGATTAGTTTTGCAATCTCATTATGAACTTTTTGAAAAAAGTGGTAGTTGTGTAGCTGTCAATGGAGAGCACAAAACTGGCTCAGATTTTTATTAAAAATATCTTCAGTTGTGTTCCAAAGATGAACGAAAGTCTTGATTGTTTGAAACGACATGAGGGGGAGTAAATGTCAGAATTTTCATTTTTGGGTGAACTATCCCTTCAAAATATTATGAGTAATTGAAAATAAATCAAAGTCATGTGGAGCAACCAACATGCAGATATGTTCAGAAAAATTCTTATAGAACAGGAAGTGATCTCAGAGAGGAGCCCTGCAGACCCTCATGACTGTGTGTGAAGGTCAATACGTTTCTTAAAGGTATAGTGGAGGATCTTTTCGAATTTTAGATAAGACCCGCCCTCTCCACTTTTTGAAAAGTTTGATTGATTCACCAGAATGATTGACAATTAGGAGGACCAATAGTATAGGTGATCCACCCGGAAGTAAAAAATCCTCCGCTATACCTTTAAAATATCAAATAAATTGACATTTTTGTTTTTTTACAAAGCAAGGTTAGTTCTAGTTGTTAGTTCTTAAAAAAAAAAGATGATACTTAAGATATGTACATTCACAAGTATTCAGGTTAAAAGAAAAGTAATACTTTATGGCTACACATGATAAAGGTAAAAACGAGCCATTAGAAATCTGAACAAATCTAATCTGATTGTTACACTACTAATTTCTTATATAGATGATGTTGCAGTTCTGAACTTCAAAAGTTCTTCTCGCTGAAGGTCACTGAAACCTGTTGATCTAAAATCAGCCCTCGGACCCTCCAGCCAAACTCTTGATCTCTAGACTTAGACTTGTTTTGCTTAGAACGTCTATAAATAACGTGAGGAGAAGTCTGCAGAGTTTAGGTCGACGCTTCCACTCTAGCAAAGCTTGACATTTCACCAGCTGAGACCCAACATGATAACAAATGACCGTCTCTACTCTGTCTGTTCTACAAACTCCTTTATTACAAGGCTTCTGAAGAATATTTGAGCACCGCCGTCTCTTAAAGTGCTGAGTGCGGTTGACATACTCATCTCCCTGACGCCTTGTTCTCTATTGTGTCTGTCAGCGAGGCAGGCCTTTCAGGTCTCAGGTGTTTCATTTCATTTTGCATACTCTGTAAAGTCAGCCTTGGGCCGTCTCAGCGGTTCTGTTCAGCTGCAGTCTTCAGCGCTCCCCTGTTAAATTACCGCTGAATATCTGCTTTCGTGGCCCTGGAACAGAATGCTTGAAGAAAGATAAAAAGGCATAATGATAACTTTAAGGGTTATTTGCTTTTCTCAAGTTTTGACTTTTAGAAAAACAGTTGAGTCTGAAAGAGTCTCTAGATTGAACATGAAATTGACCCGTTTTCTTTCTTAAACTGCTGTGCAAAAGTTTGAGGTCGGTAAGATTCTGAAATGACTTTGCTTTGCAAATTACATCTCTTGTGTCATGCAGGTGGCAAAAATAGTGTTAACAAACAATATTATTTTTAGGCTGCTGATCACATCTCACAATCTTATTCAGTGGTGCAAGGATGACGTTAGAAACCCGGAAGACTAATTCGCAGCTGGTTCCTTCGAGATTTTCCTATGGGGTTTTACGATTTATGTGTAAAATAAAGCCTGCGGTAAACAAAATTTGATTCTACTTTGACGTTTTGTTCTACAACTTAAATTACACACACCCATAGCGAAAATGCGAATTTTGAAGCATTTGTTAATTTTTGAAAACGCAAGTTTCTAACAAGTTACTAGATAAGACATCTTGGGGTGTGAGTGTGTGCAGTGCAACAAAATGGCAAAGTGCTGTCAAATTATGTTTACCACAAGCTTTATTTTACTCAAAAAAACAATTCTAAAACACCATAGCCATCTTGAAGGAACCAGTGGCGAATTAGACTTTCGGGTTCTGACGTCATTCCCGCACCACTCTGTTCCCAATGGATAAAATCAAATCTTTTCCTCCTTTTTTGAATATTTTGTTTCATTTGGAAATGCATCGCAGTATGCTGGTAAAATGGGCTGTGAATGTGGTTTCATGTTGACTTTTAAGATCAAGGAATAATTTGTAAGGTTACTGATATTGCCACATCAGTAATGTTTGTTAACTTTGTTTAAACCGCTGCCGCCTGGGCTTAATTGATATGTTGACACTGTTTGTTCTCTCCTAAGTCAGCAACTGTGCTTTTGCAGAAAGTTTCTTCATTCTCCTTAAAGTAAGGCTGTTTCACTGAACTTCAAGACCTTTAAAATATTCATGCTTGGCCTTTGGTTATGTAAAGGTGTTGCTCTGCAATCTGCTTACAGAATTAGTTTCAAAATCCGCAGACACAAAAGTGTGTTTTTGCCTGAGTCAGAAAATACCAGAAGTAAAGAATAAAACATTTATATGAGCTTTAGCTTGCCTCAGATCTCTTTGAGCTGGGAGAGGAAGATATACTTTGAAAATGTGTATACGAGTGTGTATTTAGGAGAGTGTGTGTGTGAGAGAGAGAGAGAAACTCAATAGAAAAAGCTACTGACAAAGGCAGAATGGCAAGTATTTGTAAGCTGTTTCTGTGTCCTGGCACACAGGTCTAGCTGTTGTAATTGGCTTGCATTTCCTGGCCTTCAGATGATTTTTAGGAAGTTTAATAATAACAGTAATAGTATTAGTAATACTAATAATAATAGTATTATTATTCAACAACACCAATAATAATAATATTTTAATTATATTTTTCTATTAGAAGATTTTTTACATTTCAGCTAAGGTTGCTTTGTTTTAATTTAATTATAAACCATAAACTTGAACCATATGTAGTTTTATTAAAACATTCTTTATTACAATAAGATATTGTCAGGCCAAAATAATACCATGTATAATTTTTTACTTGGTATTACCATTGTTACTTAATCATACAACAAAGCTTCACTGTAAATAGCATGGTATATACACTACCGTTCAAAAGTTTGGGGTCAGTAAAATATATAGTTTTGTATGAGGATGCATTGAATTGATCAAAATTGTATTTATAAAGTAAATGTTACAAAAGATTTCTATTTCAAATAAATGCTTTTTTGTTTCACTTTCTATTCATCAAAGAATCCTCAGTATCACGGTAAAAAAAAAAAAAAAAAAGTACCAGTAGAATGGTTTTTAACATTAATAAGAAAAGTTTCTTGAGCAGCAAATCCTATTTCAGAATGATTTCTGAAGGATCATTCATGTGACTGAAAACTGGAGTAGTGGTGCTGAAAATTCATAGACAGTATATAAACTGGACACAGCGACCCCATTGGATTCAACGGAGACAAGTTAAGTCAAATAGAAGCTCTTACTTCCTGGGGGTCGAGCGTAATGTGCAGACTCAAACTGAGCTTGACGACGTAGATGTGACGTGAGCAACCCGTCTGTCTTCTAGTAGCTGTGCCAAGAGAAATCTAAATCATTCCCTTCCTAAACTTGCAGAGACGGAGAGTGTGAGTAGGAGGTGTCCATGAGCTTGGAGCAGGAGAAACTTTTGCTATGTATTCTGATTAATTATTTTGTCACTTTGCCTCCACGTCCCCGCGATTGCCCGCGAGCTTCTCCTCCTGTCCATACGGTAATTCTCTACCGTGCGACAGAGAGTCGCGTTATGACGCAATCGTTAGCCTAATTTTACAAAAACTGCTTCTACGGGGCCATAACGGAAGCTACAAGGTAATGAAGCCTTTTATACATTTTCGTGTTTCTTTAGAAATAAATAATGGACAAATGGAGTCTTTAAACGCCTCAGATGTGAAGCTATTCGCTGTCAAAGTGACGCCAAAATGAATGGGAGTCAATGGGATGCTAACAGCAGGTGGGGGTCCGCTAGCCAATGGCGGCGCCCGGGGGTACCTTCAAAATAATAGAAAACCCTGCCCCCCTGTGAAAATTCAGCGTTGCCATCACAGGATTAAAAAATAAATAAATGTATTAAAATAGAAAAGTTATTTTAAAGTGTAATATTTCACAATATTACGGTTTTACTGCCTTGATCAGCATAAGATAATTCTTTCAAAAACAGAAATCACTTACCGACTCCAAACTTTTGAACACTAGTTTAATATGATAATCATTCAGTACTATGTCATGTTACTATGTCATGTATCAAAAGCACCATGACATTACCATGTTATATCATTACTATAGTACTTTTTTTTTTTTATGGTTGAAGATGTTAAATAAATGAGCAGTATAGGCAAAATGCAGTACAGAAAAGCACTGAATACGTAAAAAAAAACACACACAAAAAAAACATTTGTACCAAATATATATAAATGTAATGTTTACTGGGTGGGCACAACATCATACTCCTTATGATGTAGTTCTAGTGATGATCTGTAGGTGGCAGTGGCTCCCTGTCGTGTTCAATGGGCTGCAGTACCAGAGTGAGTCATGAATCTGGCCTGAAGATCTCTGTTGGCAGCTTGCGGTGAAGTGCCTTGCATGTGTGACTGCTAATGAAACGGCAAAAAAATGTTCTCCTTACTGTTCCCAGTTCTGCTCAACTACTACCCCCCCCACTAATTTGCTCAGGTGACCTTGCTGATTTGGCACTGAGTGTGCTTAGGAATACATAAGCAGCACACATGCATTGACTGACATTCTCTGCTGTATCACTGCCGAGCCGAATGCTTCTGCAAGTGATCCGTTTAATTTCCACTCTGAAGATTCAGTTCAAAGCCCGACGATCTATCAGTCTGTGCCGTAATTCTGCTCATATCGTCGTTCTTTCCTGTTGTTCCATGTCCCTCTGAAGACTGTAATTTTGTCTTCATTTGCTCAGATCAGATAATGCATGTTTTTGAAGGCATTCCTCTGCTTGTTCAGGTCTGGTTATATATGATCCATTACCCCGTCATCTTCCACATCACTGACTCCTCTATTAAATAACTTGGAGTTGATGATCATATAAGATGACATTGGATATGATGTACTCAGACGGGATTCTAAACATCAGAGCTTCTGTGACATTTGTCGTCTTGTGGGGATGGTCCACATATGTGATTGGATGCAGCCTGCACATGTAACGCATGATTCCTCTCAGCTCTAAAGTAACATGATTCTGTCCTAAAACCTGGATGTCAAAGGTAGCACATGCCAGTTTTAACCTGGGGAAGTAGTCCAATTGCGATTTTTCTGAATTGTTGTTGTTATTGTTATTATTATTTTGATTCATTGTGGCTTCTTTGGGATGGACCCCCTAGCATCACGGTGCCATCTTCTGTGTGTTCAAGCTTCACTCACTTTTTTTTCAAAAATATCTTGTCCATATGGGCAATTTATTATTTTTTTATTATTATTTTTTGTAGATCTTTTGCTAAACGTGCTCTAACACACTTCTAAGTGCTCGATTTAATCCTCTTCCTGTCCCTTTTCCTTTAAACAAAATGGACCGTTTCACTTCTCTCTCTCTCTCTCTCAGCTCTTTTATGTTCCCCATTGGCTCGCTTTCATTGTCTTGTGTGAGTGAAATGGTGAAGTAATGGTGGTAGGATGAGAGAATCAAAGAGGAGGGATGTTCTTTTGAGAACCGTGTGGGAGAAGTGTTTTGTTTGCAGCTGTTTGCTTTTGTGCCGCAGAAGGCTCGTGGTGGAGTACAGTAACGTTTCTCTGGCAACAAGTGTGTCTCTCCTGTCCTCCGAGCGGAGCTTGCTCGCCACCTCTCGTCCTTTTTTACACCTACTCGTGCGCTCTCTCGATAGCACTCCTGAATGTTAGGGTGACTGACAAATATTTTACAAATAAACAGGCTGGGAAACAGTCTTTACAACAACAAAAAAAAATTAAATGGGAACATCGACAGCTGCAGGCAGTTTGAGTGTGAAAAAGGTGGTAAATGTTACAAATGCAGTGCTTTAATTGCTGTAGATGTGCCTTTTTTTCAGTTTTGACTGGCAGTTGCTTTTAAGGAATCAATGGTCAGCCAATGTCGGGCTAGTTTCGGCCCAGTTTTTGTAGTGTGTTCTTAAACTTTGGTACTATCCACCTTATTCTGCTCTAAACAATGCGCGCTGCCATAACGACGACGACTCTGGTTGCCTACTTCCGGTTCGTAGCGCTTGACCTGTACTAGCAGCGAGAGAATGAGTTCAGTTTTAACGCTAACCACTCTAAACGTTTACTTTATTGAATGTATCTGATACGGAACCGGACATGGGCATTATCTCCTTCTTATGCTCGAAACACTCAGTTTCTAAAAAGTTTGAAATCTTCTTTTGAATTGTTAAAACAACCAACAACAGCACATGAGGAGCTTGAACTCATTCTCTCGCTGCTAGTACAGGTCAAGCGCTACGAACCGGAAGTAGGCAACCGGAGTCGTCGTCATGGCAGCGCGCATTGTTTAGACTGAGCAGAATAAGGTGGATAGTCAGTTATTGGCAGGGGGGCAGGGATTTGTATTATTTTGAAGGTACCCCCGGGCGCCGCTATTGGCTAGCGGAACCCCACCTGCTGTTAGCATCCCATTGACTCCCATTCATTTTGGCGTCACTTTGACAGCGAATAACTTTACATCTGAGGCGTTTAAAGACTCCATTTGTCCATTATTTATTTCTAAAGAAACACGAAAATGTATAAAAGGCTCCATTACCTTGTAGCTTACGTTATGGCCCTGTAGAAGCAGTTTTTGTAAAAGTAGGCTAACGATTGCGTCATAACCACGCGACTCTCTGTCGCACAGTAGAGAGATTACCGTATGGACAGGAGGAGAAGCTCGCGCGCAATCGGGAGGACGTCGAGGCAAAATGACAAAATAATTAATCAGAATACCTACAAAAAGTTTCTCCTGCTCCAAGATCATGGACAGCTCATACTCACGCTCTCCGTCTCTGCAAGTTTCGGAAGGTAATGATTCAGATTGATCTTGGCACAGCTACTAGAACACAGACGGTTTGCTCACGTCACATCTACGTCGTCGAGCTCAGTTTGAGTCTGCGCAGTACGCTGGACCCCCAGGAAGTAAGAGTTTCTAATTGGCTTCACTTTGTCTCTGTTGAATCCAATGGGGTCGCTGTGTCCATTTCTTTTACTGTCTATGGTTATTGGTAGCTTTTTGACCACACTGGTGAGAGAAAGCGCTCTGATTGGCTGTTCAGCTTAGCAAACAGAGTGTGACGTCATATTACAACTGTTGCAGTGTCTCTGGAAACTTTTGTGTGCTCAGTCTTGTATGACCATGACTTTGCTCATCATCTTGTGGTTCCAAAATCGCGGTGTTCTCAATCATTTTTTTTGTCCCTTAAATAGTTAGCCATGTCTGTTGTGCTTCAAAATGGATAAAAACATCAAATATGGACAACAAAATATAAAACATTCAAATATGAGGTTAATAGTGGAGGTTGAACATCAATAGCATCAAACATCATTGGTTCTTGAAAATAACAATGTCAAACTTGCGGCAAGTAAATTATGCCCGAATTTTCATTGGTAGCTTGACCTTCCTTTCTCTTTCTCTGCATTATTTAATTTTCTTTTTGCCCTCTTCTGTGCAGGTCATGCAAGTCATGAACGCAGATGCCATCGTGGTGAAGCTGAACTCTGGGGAGTGCAAGACCATCCACCTGTCCAGCATCAGGCCCCCAAGGCTAGAAGGCGAGGTACGAGTTAATGCACGTCTGTCCTTGGATATCCCTGTCACTAAGGCCATTACTGAATCCACTGGGTGCCAGCAAAGTGCTGATGTGATGGTTTTCGCTCTCTCCTCCATTTCTTAAAAGCGCCGATCTCCTCCCTTCATGCATCTTTCACACTCAGATCTCAGAGCAATGTCTTTACTGGACGCCAGGGGGAGCTAGAGAGACAGAAGCCCACCGGCCCTCCTCCCCTCCACTCGCTCTGACACACCAGTGCTGCACTGCAGCCAAAAGCCCTATAGATCTACTCCCATAATGAGCACGCGCTCTCTCCGAATCTCTCTTCCTCATCTATTAATGTCATACGCGTCCTCTCAATCCAATGCAATTCTCAAATACTCACTTTTGATTCGCTAGATGTTAACAAATCAATATGGAAGCATCATTTTGCGGTGCTGCATATGCACACACTGGTCATCTTGTGGTCATCAAACGCTCAGAAATGTGCTTGTCTGTTTCTTATTCACTCACAAATAAGGCTGTTAATGAGAGTTGTGTAATGGGTGCTTTTCCTAGGCTAAGTGTGTGCGTATCAGCAAGCTATATTTTCAACTAAAAGTGGTTTAAATTGGAGTGTGAACATCTCGCTGCAATTAGCCACTCTCTTCCTGACCCCTGACCTCCTGTAATATAGCTTTGGTTTTGATTTAGCAAATTAAGACATGTAGTTTATTAGGGAGGACTTTCGCACTACCGTTGCATTAACATTTTTGTTTTGGGTTCTTGTGCTTTTGATAGATGTAGCAATATGTTCGAAATCTTTAATGAAGTTTGTGATTATTTTTAAAGGAGGCTTTCAGAGTCGCAATTTGTCATGCACATGTAAACAGAGTGCTGGAATGCGGAGCTGTGGGTCTGTATCTATGGATACGCGGCTGCGAGCTTTCGGATCACAGCGTGTTTCTATCCTGGCAGCTTAAAGATGGCTTTAATCAGATCAGAGATGATTACAAAACAATAAAGATTACGGATGTATTTAGATCTCATACGTGCTTCGGAGGCGTGAGACGAACCAGAGAGCTTTTAAAAATGGATTGATTTAGGTTTTGTAATATTTTGACAAGTACATTTTTCTCGAAAGAGAAACCTGGAAGCTTGATTTAGACAGAGACAGAAATTGATCTTTTGGATTTATAGTATCTTCTGTCAACCATTTTAATGAGGTGATGTTAGGGCCATTTCAGACTGTTGCTTTCAGTTTTCAGCATTTCTGCTTTTATAATCTCTTTAAATGTGTTTGGTAAGGTGAAAATCACTATTGTCGGACGTAAAAGGATAGTTCACCTAAAATTTTTAATTGTGATTTACTCACCCACATGATGTTCTAAACCTGTATGACTTTCTTCTGTGGAACATACACTGATATTTTGAGAAATGGTAACCAAACCACCTGCTTCAAAATATCTTGAAGTTGAAGGGGGTTTGAAGATTAATGTTAGTTTTAGGGGTTTGGTGTAAAATTTTGAACTATCCCTTTAAGGTTAGAGATGTTATCAAACCCCTGACTAACAACTGCATAACAATGACCTGGCAAGTATCCACAGCGCTCATGCATCATGGCGAGTTTGGCACGGACAAAGCACCACTTATTTTTCCCTCAGAAAATGTAAATCCGGTTTAATTCCTGTCTTTTCGGTCTGCGGAAGGTAGATCAGATGGTAGTGAGCTAGTGTATTAAGCAGCATGATGTAATTATCATAATACCATGGTGACCAACCGGCAGTGTTTGGTTGCATGCATGTCTGTCTGACACCTATGGCATCTGCCTCACTTCACAGATAGTCGTGACTAAGCAGCATTTTGTGTGTCTTAACGAAACTAGTTTCAGACCAGCTTCCACAATGCCATAACATCTATCGAATTATCTAAAACTAAATTAATGTAAGCTTTAGAGATGTTTAAGCACAAATGTAGTGACTATACTGCTTATTTCACGTTATAAATTATGTATTTTTTTTACTTTTAAATGGATATAAATTAGGGCTGCCCCCTAACAGTCGACCAGAAGAGGTTTAGTCTACCAAAATGTTAATAGAAGAGTGTATGTTCGTTCATTCATTCCCCCACCTACATTTCCTGCCGGTACTAAGACTCGAACCTGCAAGCTTCGAGTTACAAGTCCGACTCTCTCTATTAGGCCACAACTGCCCCAAATATTATCATTGACAATTATTTCATGATATGAGTAATTTTAAATTTCAGTGAAATTTCACAATTATTGATACTTCAGCAAAAACTAATACTAGGTTAAGTATTGTAAGTAAAAAGTCCTCAAAACAGTTAAAGAAGACAAGTAAACAGTCAGCAATAAAATAAGAACAAAGAAACTAATTGCAAATGAAAAATACAACAGAACAAAAATACTAATTAAATAAACTGCTTTAGGTTTTTCAGGAGGATGTACTAAGTGGTATTCAGATAAGTAGCCTACAACAGAAATTAAATAATCAAATGTAAAATAACACTGATGTATATATTAAATATAGACTCATCCTTATTTAAAACTACAAAAATGATTCATTCAAGAGTCTTTTCTTGTTTGATTAACATTAACTGCAGCAGTCATGTGGCTGCACAGATCCATTATATATCATTACACGCGCGTTTCAAACACGCTTTCTCACTGTGTTTGAGGATGCTTACCAAAACGGCTACAGGCTTACCAAAACAGGCTATTTGACAGTTTAGGCGCGAATCTGAAGCCCATAGTATACTTCGCTTGTGCGCGTTACGCCCCGCCTCGGAGCGTGCGCACAGGAGACAGCCTAGAACAGCGTCTCTTTTGCGGCTTAATACACTTTTAAATACACTGTTTGATATCAAGCGTTTAGCAACAGTGGATTGCATTGCACTCACTCACTTCGGCTGATTTGGATGTTAAGTTTGGCTTAAGGAGGAACGAAAGTGCACTGAATGCGGCAGCGGCACAATAAGCACTTGACCTCAATTATCTTGTTTTCATAATCGTTGGAAGCTGAAATCAAAATACGATGAATTGCACAGCCCTCATTTTTTCAACACATTGCTAATCCTTACTTTTACCAAGCTTTATGCATGCGCTCGGTAGCGGAATAGGCTATATTACGCCTATAGCTATATATATTAAATGCTCATTATGGTTTAGTATTCTCCTCTGTATATATTTAAGTAATTCAATTTAATATGAATCTGCGATTAGTTGACCAATGGCTTAAATGAACGACTACTAGTCGACTAGAAAAAAATCTTTATAGTCGGGGGCAGCCCTAATATAAATGCACTTCTCAATTAAGTGCAGTTTTTCCCATAGGCAGGTGAGGGTACATTTATCCTTTAAAGACCAACCAGATAAAGGCATCTTGGTAGAAAGGATTCAGATGTTGGCTTCTCCCTTTTATCCTGTCTGTGACGGTAGCGTTTTTCCTGCACAGCCATGTTGTAAAGGTATTGATGTGCTGGAGGTACTTCCTCTTTTGAAACCCGCACTCCTGTTCAGTCTATTGACTGTATCTTCTGTAGTGCATCTCTGCACCAGATGTTCTTGCGGTATGTTTTGAGAGAGAGAGAGAGAGAGAGAGAGAGAACTGTGTTCACACTGCTCTGATGGAGTCGTAGAGGACGAGCTGCACTTCCTCACCGAGTGCAGCAAGTATAAGAACATCAGAGACACTTCATTCACACAAATAGCACAGAATTTACCTCAATTCCAACAAGCGAGCCTCATAAACAAACCGTCTTATATTTTGGGAGAGAAAGAAGAATGTATTCACCTGGCAGCGCAGTATGTGTCTTCCTGCCATCATATGAGGGACAAGGGCTGAACCCTCTTTTCCCTTTAAACTTCTCTGTACTTATTTTTTTAATTTATATTTATTGTGATATATTTATGTATAATCTGGAACGTCCGCCCGCCCCCCCCCTTTATTTATCTATATGTTTGTAAATGTCTATTGCTTTGGTTATATTGTGCTATTTTACAGTCATGCAGATATAGATATAGATATAGATATAGATATAGATATAGATATATATATATATATAGAGAGAGAGAGATATGCAATGTTGTTCCTCTAAAGCATTAGAGTCATTGAGGTCATGCTGCCCTTGAATGTGAATGTGTTCATCAATTACGGTGCTGGCATGGTAAATCTGACCTTTGACCCTTTACTTCTATGGTCTAAATAAAAGTCAGTTGGGAGAAACTCAAACATGTTATGTGTACCAAACAATTAAACTTCATTAATAACATCTGTTCTGTATCCTTGGTTCTAAGGGACCTGATGGAAATCAGGTTATGATTGTTTTTGTTGCATTCTACAAAATGGTTAATGCAGTATTTTGAGCAATCATCCTAGAGAGATTCTAGAGTTAGAGGAATTGGTAATGCTCATGTTTTGATTTATTCACTTCATTTAACATGATGACCCTCTGCAAATGTCGATAGTAGTTCAAGATCTGTTCCTTTGCAGTCTAAGGGACAGGCACCTATATTTTTCCTTCCTAATCTAATGATACATTAACCTTGACATGATGTTACTTAACTAACGAGATCTCTGGTAATCTTTTCATCAATCTAATCAATTTTGGCTTGCAAGTCTCCAATAGTTTAGCACACGACAACTTTTAAATTGGTATCGTAATTAATTTAAACTGCGTATGTTTGAACAACAGCTGTACAATGGCTTCAGAACAGCTGCAGTCATTTTTTATCAGTTACTCTTTTAATTGCGTTTATCAAAATGGCTCTTGGTAATGGCTTTCTGTTTGTGCACATGCAAATTATCAGCACTCCGTGTGCTTCTCGCTCACATTCAGAGGCAAATTTTAGAGTTTGACAGTTCACAACATGATTGTATACAGTTAAGTGGTGATGTCACATTACATGCACCCTTAAGGGTGTGATCACATTTTCGCAGGCTAAAAAAAGTCCACTATCAATAGTGTAGCAACGTAGAAGCAACACTCACACAGAAGTCACTTTCAAACCAAGCAGCTTTTCAGTGAATTCGCATGACCAACTTGAACATTTAACGTTTAGCCTAGTAATATTAACTGCACCATGAAATGTGGGATATACATATTGAATTGTATTATATTATTAATGTAGACGATGTATTAAAGGACTAATGGAATATAATTACAGTATTTAATGTATTTAGGCTACTGTTTTTCATACAAATACCATAGAAACCATAAAGCTACATTTTGCCATGATAGTGAGGTTATCATGATCTAAATGCATGATACTGGATGACCAATGGTTAAGTTTAATCAAACTCAAACAGTCAGAATATAAAATTTTACCAAATAAAAATTAGCACATGCAGAAACTAAGAAATTAATTGTCCAATAAAGATATTTATTTTGTTAAGGAAAAATGACAAATGTTTGAATGTTCTACCTCAGATTTGTGAAATGTTCACCAGTTTGGTAAGTGTTTGTCATGATATGTTCTGACAATAAAGAGTAGTTTAAAACCACAATTAACGCTCTTGTTTCTACAACTTTCACTTAGGAGCAAAAATCTGCCTTTAAACTTGAGAGAAATAAAGATTTGACTTTTATTGTGATAATTATCGATATCGACTGATATAAAAATTTTTATCGTGATATTATTTTTTTTGCCCATATCGCCCAGCCCTATTGTGAAATCTCTACGCCATGTCGTAAACAAATGTTAAGAAGCAGAAAAATGCGAATTCATGCATCTCAAGGATGTAGAGGACAAATGCAAGGGTTTGCTAAAGTGACGCTGCCAACTGCAAACAAAAGTCCAGGTCTAAATTTTCAGTTCACAGTATTCCCGCTCGGTTTCAAAATTGCCCCGGCTCTTGCACACTCTCATCCTTCAAAGCCTACGTCAAAGCTTCCTCTAGTGTGTAGGCTCCTAACGGCCAATAGGAACATATTTCATGTGTACTGCACAATATACTCAGGGCCACCCAGCCAATGCTGCATAAATAGAAACCAAGTAACTGACAAAATGTCCGGTTGCTTGCCGCTTGCTTAGGACAAAAATTCTCATTAACATAAAGAGCTATTATTGCTCGTCCCTTTATCGCGTCACGTCTGGTGTCATGGTGTGACAGTTCTATCTTCTTTTTAGCCATCTGTTTCTCACGCTCTCTCTTGTCCTGATTTTTAAACACTCTCTCTTCCTCAGTTCAATGCAGGGCATAAAACTGTTGTCCCCGCGTCATGCCGTACAAACACTTCAACTCAAAGAGACAAATCTGACCCCAGGCCAGCCCGGGGATCTGTGTGTATTTGTCTGTACTGCGCTCTCTCTCTCTTTCTTGCTGTGAGGACATTGGGGGGATTTAGGGCCAGATGTGTTGACCAACACGAAGATGAACTCTGACAGCTGCTGCCCAGTGTTTCTCTCTCTCTTTCTCGCTCTTGTCACTTAATGTTGGGACCCCCCTTTTTTACTTCCTGTGGCTACGTAATTGGTATTATTATTATTGTTATTGACTGAATGATCCTATAGACCATTTAGGAGCAGACGTCACAGTTACGTGACTTGCAGCTAAGCACTTTTTGTGGTGGCAGAAAAACAGTGGTAACAAGTAGAGGAAAATGGAATGGAATCCATGGAATAAGAGGAAAAGATTCTTGGTGTGCCTTTAAATATCAGAATCGGAATGCAAAAAAGATAAATACTAGCATCGAAGATGCCATTTGAAGCTAAATGCAGATGATTATGGTTGTAAGCCACAGACTGGACTGATGAAACCTGCAATGATTAGTCTACTATTAAAGCATAAATTTGATGTCAACAATAGATCTACATAATATTCATGCAGTTCACAAGGGACATAATGTATTAGCCCTACTGTTACAGCATGAAATGATATTTAAACCTTTAACGTTTCACATAAGTTAAACAAATAATATTTTAATCCTGCAGGTCTGACTGTCTTTTTTCCTCAATTGCGAGTTTATATCTCAATTTCTAAGGGAAACAAATGTCAGAATTGCCGGATATGAACTGGCAATAAATTAAGTGTGAGAATTAAACTGCAAGTCAATGATAATATGCTGCTCTGACAAACCATTAGCATAACGCACACACAAGTTATTGACTGGCTCAACCAAGTATATAAAGTCCCTATTAAACATTTCATACATCTAAATGACTGTGATGCATGTGGAAACTCAGTTCATGTGTACTTGGTCACTTCATGCGTTTTGTCTGATTGGATAGCTATCCTATCCTGAAAAGACCATGAGTAAATGCCCTCTGAAAAGAGAGGGCACTTTTTCACATTCCAGATGAAACTGGACAAAATGCGTCTGGTTGTTAGTCACATTTGTACATTTTACTCCTTCCAAAATGGTAAAAAATAAATATGCAAGAGCGTGTTATAACGACTCCCGGTAGCCAGATACTACTGTAACACGCATCGCCACAGATATGGCCCGCCACAGAGGAGTAGCTGAGCATCTCTTCAGCAAGCTGAAGTATAATTTTAGAGAATTTGAGCACCCTTTTTCATAAAACTGCAGTTTAAATTGATCCTGTCTATCCACAAAAGAGGGAAAAAACACACCAAAAAGTTTCCTAAACGTGTTGCGCTATATTGTATTCTGAAGTTATACTACCTTAGCTTTGTGGAAATTTAAGTAATTTTCACTTGGGTTGGGTTGTGTGATTTTATGTAATGTCTATCGTTAGAAATTTGGCTATATCATTTATACAGTGGTATGCAAATATATCCATGTAGCACAGTACTAGTTCAAGTTATTGGCACTTCAGAGTGATAACAAAATGCTTGAATGAGAAAATAAAGTCTGGGACATTTTTAAATAATTTAATTTGTCTGTCATTAATGCTATTCAAACAGCAAAAGACGAAGAGAAAAGATGTCGCTGCATGTAGGAGGGGGGAAGTTATCTTGATTACATATTACAAAAGGAACATGAATTTCTAAGAAATAATATGCACAGATAAATAATTTAGCCTATAATAAACACTGCAATATTCCATAAAAATATAAGTATTGGTCATTTTGATTAAATGGTAAATTTCATTTTTCCTATTGTTTGTGATTTGGCTTCTTAGTTTTTCTTATTAAAAATAAGAATAATCTTGTCATATCGTTATCATGAAATAGTTTCTCATATCATGAAGTAAGACTTTGGTCATATCGCCCACTCCTTTTTTCACTAATGTTTGCATTAAAAAAATACGGCATTTGGTTACTTCACTGAACACATGGCGTTTCGACATTGTCGTCATCGCGACACGTTTGACTGGGTGAACTATCTCTTTGAGAGAAATGTGACTTCATGTGCCTTGCCTAATTTATTTTCCTCGTTCATTTCCCCCCTTCCTCTCTTGGCCAGATGGAGGCTTATTTTTTGCGCCATGGCGAGCTATTTCCAGCTGCGTGGTGGTGTCAGCCGTTTTAGGAGCACTCACAAGGATGTGGAGGGGGAGGAGTTATGTCAGAGCAGCTCAATGAGTCATCCTTACTCCCACTGTATGTGTGTGTTAGGGGACTGCAGGGAAAATGTTGACATCTGGGTTTAAAGCCGAAGCCGCCATACCCCGTCTTCTCTACAGAAATAGCAATATACAATGTATCGGTCATTGAATGACTCTTCCGTGTCATTTGCTGTCACAGTGTGTTTGTGCTCTGAGTGTGTGTTTGAATGCCACATTGTGTCTTTTCAGTGTGTGTGTGTGTATCTGCTGTGCTTGCATGTTGAAGGCATGTGTGTGTTTGTGTGTGTGTATGTGTGTCCTGTGGCCTCTGTCTGGGGTCACTGTATGGTTCCATGGCTCATCTTACACATGGTTGGTTAGGCTCTTTCTTGCAGACGAGTCTGCTTTGCCTCAGGATCGCTTGACTCTTGGAATTCTAGCGAACTTCCTTCCAGTCATTTGAGAGTAATGACCCATGGATGTTGTAAAACAAAATTATTATTTTTTGTAATGGAATGTTCTGGGTTCAATACAATTCACATGGGTGCCCAAGGTCAGACATGAAGTACCACGCACCTTAAAACATAATAAATAAATAAATAAATAAATAAATGAATAAATAAATACTATAACCTGTTCTTTTGAACTTTGTATTCATCAAAGATTCCTGAAAAAAATCAAATTAGAATGGTTTCTGATTTCTAACTTGAGTAATGACTGTTGAAAATGAATCTGTTATCACAGGAATAAATTACATTTTAAAATGTATTACATTTAGAAATCAGTTATTTTTATAAATTCTAATATTTCACAATATTACTGTCTTGACTGCATTTTTGATCAAATGAATGCTACCGTTCAAAAGTTTGGGGTTAGAATACATTTTTTATAGTTGCATGTTGAAATTTTAACAATATAATTGATAATGTATTTGTGTAAATATAAGATCTCAATTGTTTGTTCTCCCCTTTTTGTGTCTCTTTCCCTCTTTCTGTGTCCTCCCTTTCTTTTTTTTTATCATTCTGTTTCTCCATGCGTCACTGTTGTTCGTCACTGATGATTTATTTTAAGAGGGCAATGTAATTTCAGTCTTAAATGCTGATTATTTTTCTAAGGCATCTCTGATGCAGCTGCATGAGTTGAAATTGCTCATTGCGATTTCCGTGACTGATGCTGAGGGTCATAATACGCCAATTCTGACTGCCGTGCGTGACTTATGCACTTATGTGAGAGACTGAAAGGTTTTCATTTCAGTTATGCTATTGACATATCAGTCTGCAAGCAGACTAGTGAGAAAATTGAGTTTACCCGTTCAACTAATGACGTTGTATGTCCTCAACAACCTCTGAAGTCCCATTTAGCCAATTGTTAGCAACTGCCTTTAAAAGACAAATGAAAACTTTTAAAAATCACAAAAATGTATTTTATATTGTAATTGTATATTATATTTCAAGCATTTAACCAAAAACCCATTAAAAAAAAAACAAAAAAAACATTGACTAACTGGAAGTGCTTAAATGCTCACTCGTTTTTGGGTTCTGGCCTACAAAAATACATCAGCCCTGCACCACTGTATTTGTTGAGGGTGTGATTGGTTGTTCCCTGACGGTGGAGAGAGCTCTTCACTCACTCTCTCTCTGCTTCAGAGTCCTTGGGCCATTTATCACCTGAAGATAATGAGATTGGCTAATGAGAAAAAGAGAGAGAGAATCAGGAATGAAAATGTGAGTGGTGCGTATAGGTACGAGACAAAGAAACCTTTGTATGTGAGAGAGGTGTGTGATTTTAAACATCAGGAGCTAAGGTGTATTGCATGACAAGCCTCTCTTAGATCTACTGAAATGGTGCTAGGGTCAATAACAAGTATGATTAAAAAATATATTACGTTTTTTTTAAAATAATGAATAACCTGAAACGTTAATTCATAAATGCAAAATATTTGCATTATGGTACCATATGACGTTTTGCATCCTAAACGAAGTCTAAATCTGACACTTTAAGAGACTTTCTTATTTTGACAGTTAGGGCCTATATTTTAAAACCACTTCAATGCTTCAATTACACATGTTCAGGTCAAGATTTGTGTCAATGATTTTTGTTTTATTTAATTTTTAATTTTATGTTACTGGTTCTGGAGAGAAGATGGTTAGACTTAACTTTGTGCAGAGATGTAATATAGATATGCAACTATTTTTATAGATCAACAGCACCAGTCCACGTTTTGAAAAAAGACCCTCTGTAAGAAAATCATACTGATTTTAAACATTAGGGCAAGTAAATGAAAATTCCATTTCAGTTAACTAACATTGAGTAACATTGGTTTTTACGGTTTCACGTAAATGCTGTTGTTGTAATGCTAGCTATAATAACAGAACAGTTTTGAGTCTATTTACTCTTGTATACCGTGTGAAGCATTATTTTGCTTCGCTTCTGCTACGGTAAATAGACATCTACTCTTGCAATGCGTGTGGAACGGATACCAGCTAGTGAGAGCTGTGCAGGTAAACCTCACTCCCCTAATCTCTAGAGCCAAACAACACATTGAGGCTTCAATGAAGAGAGGGGTGTGTTGTTTGGGATGATTTCAAATATCAACAGTGTTAAACAGCGATTTTGGGAGATCGCACACTGCACCTTTAAGTGTAGTACTAGTTTGTCAGTTTTCCTTAATGTAGCAACGCATGATTGGTTTGCTTATTGTACCTGACTGATGGTTGCACAGGTCTTGTTCTGTCCTGTTAGCCTTTGCAGAATGAAACCGTTCTCACTGCATGCAGCCAAACCGTCATTTTTAGCAGCCAGTGACAGGAAAAAATCAGCATGTCAGCCAGGCGAAGAAATCCTCATTTCTCCTCGCACGGTTCAGTAACCAGCCTTCCGTGTCTTCACAGACCACACTTGAGTTGCTCAATACAATGACAAAGACTTTTTATCTTGACAATCGACACTGATTTTGCTATTCAGCACTGTTACAGCTGCCTCGTGGACATAATGAGATGAAAATATTGCATATGTTCATTGTTTAAGACTGAGTTTTTTTTATCAGTGACATATGGCACTTGCATGTTACAGCTCCAAGTACATTAACCCGTATTCAAAACAAATGCACAGATTGCTGTATTTGTGTATGTAACATGCTTGCTGACATTCATGATCAACTAGCAAAACCCCGAATGCTCGCTCTTACCAACACTTACACAAAAACACACGCGCACTAACACAAGACTGCATGGCCTCCCTCTGCTTTTCTTGCTCGGGGGGGAAAGGAATTGCCGTGGATATTTATAGGCGGGCTCAAAACGGGTTGTCCTCTCTTTCACCGTCAGGGGTTTCTGTCTGTATTATATTCCATCGGCACAGTTCTTTAGCCGTCCTGAAAGATGTCTCTGCACGTTAAGCACAGAAAGTGGGTGGTCGATACGGTTTTATTTTATACCAAATATCAGACCACATGGGTGCAGATGATGTGGTTTTAGGTGAGTTATTTGCTGCACAGATAAATGTTCGCTGGAATCAAGAGCGCGAGGATTTAAACATTTTGGAGATTTATGCTTTTTAAAGTCAATATGCTTTTATTCGCCGTAAGATTTGGTCCTTGAGGTTAACAGTCCGATCTCTCCCTTCTTTCCCACAAGCTACGCCTCATCCTGACTGTGTTAGTAGTCTCTCTCTTGCTTATGTTTTTCCTTCAAGCAAGTTTTTGCCCGGAATGAGCCAATTCCAAAAAATTCTGTAGCTGTAGAGCAAAATAGGCATATGATTCTTAAAGGGATAGTTCAGTGAAAAATAAAATTAGCTTACTCTTGTCGTTCTGTCTCACTAAGTTTCTTGAAACATTAAAGGACATATTTTGATAAATCTACTGGTTTCTTTTTTCCATACAGTTACAATGAATGGGAAGCAGAACTGAAAGCAGAGCTTTATTCCCTAATAACTTTTCTCTAAAACAGGCTGTTAACAACAGTTGATCATTGAATCAGTCATTTTAACTTGAACCGATTCAGTCCAAAACATGAGCAAATCAAATGGTTTTATTAACTGGATCTACTGATTCATTGAAAAGAGAGTGGTTTGCTCAGTGTTCTTTTCTATAACAAAACAAACAACTTATTTTTTCTACTTTAGGTAGAGTGGGTCTGAACTAAATCAGTCCAAATCATGAGCGAAGCAGACTGGTTTTGTTAACTGGACCTACTGATTCATTAACAAAAGATGCAGCCGTGTTCCTTTCCACAACACCAAAATGACCTTTTTCCTATTTTACGCAGAGTGGCTCTGCATGTTGTGTGTTAATTCATACTTTCCTGGCCTCAGCTGCGAAACCGGATCGAATATTGAGCATACTGAGTTTTTTCCCTGGGAAAATAACAGCCTTTTTTTCCGCTTTCTTATGAAAAATGTAAATGAGGTTCTATTTCTAGTATATCAATGTGTGTGGCAGTGAGCATCTCGTATAGCTTGTGGAGTCACATGCCTGGCACACCAAGAGATCGAGACAATGAGACGTGTCATCTACCAATCCTGACACATTAGCATGGCTGTGTGGGAAAAGGAAGGATATTGGGTATTAAGAAAATGGTAAAATTGGAAAGAGATGGACAAGGGGATGAAGACAGGAAGCTCATTTTTGGAAGGGAGTCATATGAGACTCTCAGCAAGTGATTAAATGTTGTGCCTGTTTGGGATGAAGGCTATTTTTCATTTGTGATATTGACTTTCTGTCTTTCTCTTTTTGCCTATTCTATCTGACTCTACAGGAGAAGAACAAGGACAAAGACAAGCGTTTCCGTCCACTCTACGACATTCCTTACATGTTTGAGGCACGGGAATTCTTGAGAAAGAAGCTCATTGGCAAGAAGGTGAGACTGTGACATTCTGCCTTATGGTTGTTTCTGTATTAAAGTTTTCTTCCATGTGTTTTTCTGTCCATTGCATATGGAAGCGGAGTTGTTTTCTTTCTGAGTTTCTGTATTCTGTTTGGAGTTACTAAGCACATTCACCAAACAGACCTTGAACATATCGACTTTATTCATAGAACCACAAATTATTTATATTTCAGGAAAACAAAGAATGGCAAAGCACAGGACATTGACGTGAACTGTTAATGTATTTACACACAAATATGTGCACACCAGGGCTGTTGCAGTCATACAGCATATTTGCAATACGTATTCTCCACAATATTCTATCAGTATTTGTATTTATTAGATATTCATCATGTCCCAAAAGATAAATAAAAATGTACCCATTATAAATTAATTGGATAATAAAAAGTCTCTGTATGACAGATGTTTGATGGGGATGGGTTGAAAAATTCAGCTAGAAAAGGAAAGTTGTTTCTAAGGTGGAGCAAGTTATTACACTTTAATTCAATGCGTTTAAATTTTTTCCGTTTAACGTGTTAAAAATATATATTCTTCAATGGACAAAAACACAATTATGTAAAATAATCGACTATCCTCGTAAGCAGAGTCGTAAATGACTTAGTGTTAAATGAAGGTAAAGAGTAGAAAATAGGATGTCAGATCAGTGTTATGTATGTCAGGTCTTAAAGTGACAGCAGCCTTATAAACCTGTTTCTGTCAGTCTCAATGTTAATCAAAGAACAAGACTAAGAGAAAAATCACACTGCTCTTGACTGAATAACTTTTGTAGCTTTAGTGTACTTTAATAAGGATAACTTTAATGATGGGTATGATTATTCGCGATAAATTATAGAAAAATGTGCAATTATCAATTGACATTTTATCACTGGAATCTTCACTGTAATCACTGGATTACCATGCATTAATGAATCACTCACAGAAAGCAGGAATCTGTATTAAAGGGATAGTTCGCCCAAAAATGAAAGTTCTGTCACCCTCACCCTCATGCCGTTCCACACCCGTAAGACTTTCGTTCATCTTCGGAACAGAAATGAAGATCTTTTTGATGAAATCTGAGAGCTTTCTGTCCCTCCATTGACAGCTAAGCAACTACCACTTTGATGCTTCAAAAAGTTCATAAAGAGATCGTAAAAAGAATCCATATGAATTAAGCGGCTTAGTCCAACATTTTCTGAAGAGACTCGATCGCTTTGTATGATGAACAGATTGAATTTAGGCTTCAGTTGTGATAAACGGAAGCATGTTCGCTTGACGTGTATGAGGTTAATTCTCATGTGTTACGTTGAGCTTCCGAAAGAACCAGTGAAGTTAATTTTATAAAAAAAAAAAAAATCTTTATTTGTGTTCCGAAGATGAACGACATGAGGGTATGTAATTAATGTGATCATTTTCATTTTTGGGTGAACTATCACTTTAAGTACATGGGGTGATTTAAAAAAAATATTTTAAAGTAAACATGAAGTGATTCCATCTGTCACTCATAGCAAACAGAAATACTTTGTATCAATAGTTGCAGTTTTAATTGGGACAGCAGGGTATACACTGCTGTGGGATGTTCTGAAAATTCTGTCATATTGGGACTCATTAAAGTATGATAGACAGATTGTGTAGCTGCACATTATTGTCTATTCATGATTTTTCTCACCCAGACAATTCCGTGTTTATGTGCATAATAACGAAAAGCCCAGCCTGCCAAGCCCACTTGATTTAACACCAAAGAAATATGAATGCACATTTCCTCACACGCAGACATTTTTTCATAAATGATCACCAGAAGCGTGGATTACTAATGCAGCTTTATATTGTCCTTGTATGATCGTAAGGCTCCTAGAAACCAATATTTTATTGCCTCTTCTTTTTACAGAAGTCTGGTTCAGTGACCTGGAATCATTCAAATATTCTGACACTAGAGAGGGAAAATGGAAAGCAGCGAGTTTTGTCTCAGATCAGAGTTTTGCATTTCCCGTGTATGCACTCAGCGGTAACCGATAGTTGGATTTATACAACACACTGTGTGATAAGATATGCCTGTTTGCATATTTATGCAAACAGTGTGGGGATGTTTGAATTCATTCAGAAGTTATCCAGCTCAAGAAGATAGGAGTGTGGTAATCATTCAATTTTGGCTTAAGTGTCACAGAAGTGCTTTGACTTAAATTAGTAGTGTATGGAATTAATCATCTTCAATCTTTAGAGTCAAAAGTAGCATCAAAATATTCCTGCTTTTTAAAAATATTTTTTTTATTAGATTGAGGTTGTAACCTGATATTCAGTATTGGGATGGAACAATTGCAAAAGTTAAAGCAGAGGTCATTGAAACGCATGTTGATCGACCACTATTGTGAATATCAGGTTGATGGTGGTTACAGCAATGAATTTTTAAATAAAATGCAATCAGACTCTTGTCAGCTTTCTTTAGTTGTTGCTAGGACACAATGTGGTGCGAGGATGAGGCCTTGTACTGAGACATGCCATGTTTTAGCATCTCCCCTGCTGCCCTGGCAACCGCCGTGGAAAATTATGTTCCAACTGTTATAAAGTTAAATTAAATCTGTGCAATTATAGAAGTTCGTAACTATGAAATCGGGTAATTGTTAAAGACTGATTGTTTTGTTGCTGGAAAAATAGAAATCTAATGGCTCATATCTGCCAGATCAAGGCAGAAGGACAATTTTATGGCCAGAATCTTTTGATTTTGGATTTTTTCTGGCATTTAAGATGCCATTTGTTCTCTACATGCTGCATCCCAGCTAGTCAGGAGGGGTAAGTAGTACCTGACTTTTGTTCCAGAGTATTAGCATGAGAGCTTGAGCTGACTCAATATTGGATTTGTCGACGTTGCATCAATTTTCTGTCACTTTAACAGCCCTCGAAGAGGTCGAAGGTCAACTTTTTTAAATCTCAGCCAGTATGTGATCAATATCAGTTCGACGGCACAATGAACAAGAGAAGATGAAAGGAAAGGCGGGAGAGAATCTCCATCCAAGCCCCTGTGAGTCACAGCTCTGCAACGGAAGAACTTGGAGCGAGGCGTCTATTTCAGATCGCGTTTCCTTCCTTTGAAAGGAGGGAGAGAATGAGTGGCATTCACCAGCAGTGGGTAATGGAAGAAAATCTGTGCAGAAGTGCATTTTCTCCTCTCGGTATTGAAACAGAACTTCCCTGTGACATAATCCAAAGCTAGATTTGGCTAACTTTCTAAGTAGCGCCTCTGTAGAGGGTCTCTGCCTCAGCGAAAAAGTCAAATGAAAATGTTGCATTAATCCACTTATCAGGAAAGAGCACGTTTGGATAATCCTGCCCGCTCAAAGTGCCTCCTGTTATGTGGGTGTGAGTGTTTGTGTGTGTGTGTGTGTGTATAAGAGGTGTGAACAAGAGGCAGTGACTGACTGGAATGTCAGTGTTAAGAGTTTGATGTCTGTGTTTATGCAGGTATGTTTCATAAGTTCTGCTTTGTTTTATTAGTTTGTTCATTTGTATGGAAGAGGACGTGCTGAGTTTTCTCATGTTTCCCTGATGCACATTGATGCAGCCACGGCAGAGCTGTGCAGACTTCATTCATCTTTTTTCTCCACTTTGGCTTCTGCTTTAGAGGGAATTACAGTGGCATGTGAGACTAGCAGCTCACTTTTAATCCATGAAATATGTATTACAGAGTTTCCTGACTACACCTACCCTCACCGCATTAGACTCCACTCACAGGGACTTAAGCTTGCCGAGAGCAGGTTTGACTGCACATCGCATAAGATACATTCACACTAGAGCTTTTGGTGTGGAACCGTGTCCGTTTGTGATCCAAGTCTGGTCGGTATAAAAGCTTTTTTGGCATTCCTAACAAGTGTCAAGCATACTAGAGAACCTTTTTTTATTCCCGCTGTAACTATTAAAAATAAATAAAAATGATTGTAGCTTTTTGACACACTAATAAATGATCATTATACCACAACAATGAAATGTAAAATGTCGATTTTTTTATTAATAATAGCAATGATTAATTTAATCATGATTAATCTGATTAAATTATTAATTTAATAAGAATTAAATAATGTGAATAAGAATGTAATACTATTTTTGTAGTAATACAATTAGTAATATAATAAACATCAATACATTTATTTACTAATAATACTAATACAAATAATGATAATGTATTTTAATAATTTAACAAAATTATGAATTCATAAACAATTGTACAATGATATAAATTAATACACTTAATGCTATATATTTTTTAATGCTAACAATAGTAATGATAGTGCTAATAAGAATAATAGAAAATTTTTGTATTAACAATTTTATCATCCTCAACAACAATAATAATTATAATAATTATAATAATCGTTGTGTATTAAGAGCTGACTCAGTCATTCAATCTGGATGACATTGGTTGCAGAATGTCTGTCTTTTATTTGTGTGTGTGTGTGTGTGTAGAGTGCGGTCTGTTGTAATTTTGCGGCTTTTGCATGCTCCTTGTCATACAGAATGTCATACCTGCTTTTCTCCAGATAAACTGCGTTCAGAGAGCAGTTCACATGCTTTGCGTTTCTTGCAATACATCTGTGGCAGACAAACATGCATGCTTTCCTATGTGCTATAAGGTTTTTTTTTTATTTCATCTGTCTCTCAGAATCATACTGATAAATCATACTGACAAAAACATAAATGGTGAAGCTGGCATCTCCTCTTCCTGAGTCATAATCCAATTACTCATGGTGGTATTCGCGCTGATGATTCAAACATACCACCGTTTGTACCCTAAAGTACAATGTGTAAAAAATCCAGTAGGGGAGGGGGTGAATCCATTTCTGGTTTGGACAAAGCAGTCAAACCATGTGTGAAAGCATCTATACATTGCTGTGCATGGACCAGCTCAATCTTTTTGCATTTCCCTGGACATTTCAGTGGATCTGTCTCTGTTTTGCGGGATGCTTCGCCATTAGCACCATTTCTGTCTTCGTCATCCTCTTCCTCCTGGTTCTGTCTGGGGATTTTTCAAACCCTCCATTGCTGTTGTCCTTTGGTCAGATCTTTCTATTCAGGCAAATTTCTAAAAGCCCATTTAATCTGTCATCTACTTCCCAAATGGGCCACTTCTTCTTTCTTTTCTCATTCATTTTGTTTCTTCATAAGCACTTTTGTTCCTCTGAACGAGCGGGAATCGTTTGCGCTTTGTGTTTCTTAAGAAGGGCATGTTGTCGTTCAACCATGCTCATTACTCCTGCCCAATGGTGCAGAGCTGTCTCTGCCTTTCAGAGAGGGAACTGGAGAAGAGTAGAAGTAGGGGATGAAAATGCAATTATTTTGTGCTTTATTTGTTGATGAAGCACTAAACTCCTGGGGTAAGAAAATGAGTGTCCACAGGTTTCCCCCACCTAATGAACTTCCATTATGTCCATTAGACTGAGTTACATTGTCATTTTGAGGCAAATGAATTGAATGGGGATAAATGGATTGAATTCCAACTTTAGGAATTAGTTCAGAGCATATAACTTTCTCACCCTTTGCCTTATTGTGCCATGTCACAATTCAGTTTTTTCGTAAATCTACGTTCACATTATATTATGTAGAACAGAACTGCAGTGCATTTGTCTTAATGTGAGCACCATCGTTTACCATTATAGGTGGCTAAGAAGTCAGAACAGTTAATTAACGTAGTAATTTTGGTTTTGCTACCTAAAATTTGAAGAATAGCACTTTTAGTGATATTTTAAATGTTTAAGTGTCTTTTTCAGTTTAAGTTGAATAAATATTCAGTATACTACTGGAATAAAGAAAAAAATATATTTTATGTATCTATTTGTTTGCAAAATTATTTAGCCTATAAATCTAGTTATCCAACTTGTTAAACTAGATTTTTCATTTGAGAATGATTTGGCTGATATTTAAAGTAATTATAACAAGAACTAATAAGTCATTATTGAGTTATTTCAAATAGTATGTTATACAGAGTTGCTTCACCTGCCACATCAAAAGAGACTGGTCTCGTTATTTTTGAACAAAGCGTTTAGATGTACCCTCAGGCCATGGTTATTCGAAAGTTTGGTTTAAATGCATTAAAAAGTTGCACAAATACGGTCTGCAGACTTCAAAATCACCAAGTTTAAGTGACATTGAGTGCACTTTGTTGTACACCCTAGGTCGTAAAACTTTCCGCACAAACTACAACCTCTCAAAATTCTCCGTCAACAACCTGGGAAGGATTCAGAAAGAAATCATCTCCAAATTTACTAGTGTAGAGCTTAGTTTTAGACTAAAATGTATTGTTGTTCCTGTACATATGGTTCACACTCTTCAGCCTCTGGACGGGATCCTTTAGATTGGAGGGAGATGCTTTGACACATTAGTGGTGCCTCATTTCTGTAAGGTAGTTTTACACATGCACTAAAGAATTGTGGTCAGGATGCAATCAATCCATACACTCCAATAGGACAATGGTTGAGCAGTCGGTCACGTGAAGTCTTCGTCCTTGGGTTGTTATTGGTGCCATCCCGATTAATGACTGATCTTCCCCCCTGCATGTCAAGACAGATGGGAGATCCGGCTTACTATTTCAGATTAGCTTCCAACCCTCTGTTTGCTCTGAACTGATTGAACGGAATTGGCTGGATCACAGTCTCCTATCTCTGAATATCTCAACGCGGCTTCTTTATTTGCTCAGAGCTAACAAGAATACACTGCATGCGATGGCCCCTCCGGGATGATCCAATGACCTCAGAGAGAGTTTGACACAAATGGAGTCGATTTCTTAACCTGAAGCAGTTTGGTGTGAAATAATCAGGTTTAGTTATCCTCTTCCCTTCCACTTTCCTCTATTGCCATCGAGCGAAATAGTTACCGGTCCCCGCCTCTTTTCACTTGTGATAAACAGTTTCCATGTTTGGTCTTGCTTCCTCTGGGGAGATCTATGGTCTAGCCTGACATGATTCACACTGACTCAGGGTGACCTTGAAAAGTAGCCCACAGTCATGCTTGTACACACACGCACACACCAAACCCCTCGCTAGATGCCCTAACACAATTTGTCCACCCTGAAAGGCCTGTAATCCATTTTTTTCCCTTTACAGCCAGCTTTTCGCTTGATTTGCAATCCTGTACAAAGATATCAAATTCAGAGTTTGATGTGTTGCTCTTTCTTGGCGTAATTCTGTCATGTTTAATGCGACATCATAAAACAGGGTTACAGTGCAGTTCTCCGTGTCCTCACATGTAGCTTCAGTGGTCAATTTATCTCAATAGCCAAGCCCCTGACAGCCTTATAAAAGTGTGTGTATGTAGGCAGTGTTTCTTGGCCCTTCATCGACTCCGTTGGTGATTTTAACCATTTTGTTTTGCATCTTTGCAGGTTAACGTCACAGTCGATTACATAAGAGCAGCCACCAGTGCCACGGAAACGGGTGGCGTTCCGGCTTTCCCAGAGCGTACCTGTGCAACAGTCACCATTGGAGGAATGTGAGTACAGTAGCCAGTTACTAAATCTGTACAAAGTTCTGCTTTTTAACCTATTTTTGAAAACCACCTACTCCCACTAAGGTTTTCTGTACCTTACAGACATTGATAAAGCAGCCTAAATTGGTCCATACTATTCACCAAAACAGTTTTTTTACAGGTAAAACCAGTAATATTGTGAACTTTTCTATTTTAATATTTTTTTTTTATGTGTAGTTTTCATTTCCCCAAGTCTTCAGTGTCACATGATCATTCAGAAATCATTCTAAAATGCTGATTTGGTGCTCAAGAAACATTTCTTATCAATGTTGACAACAGTTGTGCTGCTGATTTTGTGGAAAGTTCATAAAATCCTACTGACCCCAAACTTTTGAAAGCTATTTTAACTCATGTGCTACATTTCAGGTAAAATGATGGTGATTGTGTAAGAATAGACCAAAAATTCACTGAATACCTTCCCCTCCAATGAGTTGGAAACTGCTGCGTCTGGATCTAGTCATTGTGTTGAACTTGAACCACATCAGTCTGATCTGTTCGTTAATCATCCAGACTGATTAAATAATGACTTTAAATGTCAGTCTATTCCTCACACAGTTGCTATCACTCTTCAAATGTGGGTTGTCTTATTCAACAACCAACAGCAAAAGAAACATGTTACTAAAAAGAAAAGGAATCAAATGAAATGTTTCTAAACACTCTCTAACAATCACCTTCAAAATCATGGCCGACAAAGGCTTTACTACCTTTTTTGACTCCTCTATGAATTCAAATGATTCTTGTTCACTCATGTGTTGTGGATGTGTGAGCACACTGTCCCTTGTTAGGGTAAGCGAGGCCAGGCACATAAGTCTGGGGTGGCACTGCGCCTCAGGCTGTGATTACCCAACCGTGCCCCAGTGCTTGGCATTAGAGCATTGTGGGTAACAGGTGGTCACATCGCCTGAGGGCTCAGCTGCTTTGCCGCATCTTGACTCTTCGCTGATTCGGAATCAGCTCTTTCCAGGTTTTCCCATAATGCCATAAATATTTTAGGAGCCTGAACTGATCATAGATCTGTAAAAATTCATGGCAGCACAGACAAGTCTGTTGGCCTGATGCAATATTAGATTACTTTTTAGTAACCATTTGATTTTTTGGGAGCTTGGTGAAATAAGACTAACGTTGAAAGTAAGTTTATCATGTCTTGAAATTTTAGTGTTTTGTTTTGTCAGTTTATGTTTTTGTGGTTTAACTACTTGGCCTAAACAGCCTTCGCTAGTTCTTTTTCACTTTGTATTTTTTGGCTCTGATCTGTGGTATGTTTGTGCAATCAAAGTGAGGACCCCATTGAGTACTAGCTGAAACCATGCACCACTACAACTTCAGAAAAGGCACAAAAAAACACATTGTTTTTTTGTTTTATTCACGTGTTTGCTCTTTTGATTTTATTACCAAAACTTGACACAGAATGGCTGTTGCATGTTTGTTGTGCTCTGCAATAAGGGAATGTGAGCCCCTATTGCCAAATGCAATATCTGTGTTGAAAAATGGCAATGAGAAATGCATTTGCCACTTTGCTTGCAGGGCACCAGTCTCATTTGTTGTCATCAATTATGGTCCAGTTCTGCAAATTAGGCCTTACTCAATCTTACTCAACGCTCTCCTTCAAACAATGTGCAAATTACAATCTATATAATATAGACTAACCCCCCTCCCAAATTATATTTGTAATATGAAGTGAGTGATTCAAAAAGAAAAGAAAAAAAATGCACAAGCTCAATTTTCAACTGTGGGAGAACAGTCAAAAATACAGTAAAACATTATTATCATGAAAAGTTACAATTTAAAATGTATTTAAAATAAAACTTTTATTTCAAAATATATGTAATTTATTCCTGTGACGGCAAAGGCTGGACTTTCAGCCACCATTGCTCCAGTCTTCAGTGTCGCATGATGCTAATATGCTGATGTGATGCTAGAAGGTTCAAAAGAACAGCATTTGTTTGACATTGAAATACTTTGTGACACAATGCCTTTATTGTCATTTGCTTAATTTCATGTGCCCTTTCTGAATTAAATGATTAATTTCATACCAACATCTGATTTTGTTTTGCTCTCTCTATAGAAACATTGCTGAGGCTCTGGTCAGTAAAGGTCTCGCCACAGTGATCAGATACCGCCAGGACGACGATCAAAGATCTTCCCATTACGACGAGCTCCTGGCGGCAGAGGCAAGGTAAGCCAGAACACTAAAATAAAAGCACCGGTGAGCGAACGCGGGCCATATTCCTGCACATTGCGAAGGAGAAGCCATCTGTGAAATGGAGCCATTTTGTTCTTTGCAGTTATTCATGGCTTGTCTGGTTAGCTCTCATTTCATGGGGGCAATATCAGTCTCAGAGCTCATAGCTTAACCACCAGCACTAAAGCATGGCTCTTTTATTCTTTGTCTATTACTACAATTATATAGATTTGTGGTGCAGAGGTTTCAAGGGTGGTTCATTGAACAGAAAGAGATTCGGATCTTGCGGTCTGCGATAGACGGGGTGACTCTCGAGAGAAAGAGACTCGCTTTTTCTTATCTGCTGCTCTTTCTTTTCCATTTCTATTCTTCACTTTTGGTGTTGCTCTCAAACGCACATGCTCTCATACACATATCCTCTATTTCCTTGTCCTTCGCTCTCTCTGGGTAATGCTTCCCCGTGGAGCCAGCGGAGATTGGCGGTTTGCGGGCCTCAAATTTATTTTTAGCAGTGATTGCTGGTCGTTACCCTACATCCTCTGAGAAATCAACCCCACGACGAGCTCTCTCTCTCTCTCTCTTCTTTTCCTCACCGAATGTGATTGGACACCAGGGAGGCTACAGCCACAGATGCATCTGCCTTAAAGAGGCCTAAGACACGTCCCTCATTCCTCCTGAATCTACTGTAATCTGCAGGCGTCACCACTCAGCAACCACTATTACACTGATCGAGCACTCAGACACACACAAAAGACACCATATCCATTCCCATGTGTAATGCAGGAGAACTGCTGGCCTATAAATGTAATTTGTTGGCTCTTTTGTGGCATGAGGTATGGATGAATGGGTGGGCATGTTTAAGGGTTGGTTTCTCAGGCTGGGGCAAAAATGGTTTTATTTTCTGGGGACCCGTTCTGAACATTTCGACTAACACAATTCTTGAATCATTGCAGGGCGATCAAGAACGGCAAAGGACTTCACAGCAAGAAAGAAGTGCCTATTCACAGGGTGGCAGACATTTCAGGGGTAAGTTTGTGCGTTCCGGGACCCCTAGCATTTGTATTTGCTTCGATTTGATTGATTTGTTTGGATGCATTTCAGTTACTACGTCCATTTTGTTTACACAAGAAAAATATTCTGTAAGTTAATATATGGCATTGTTTTAGACCTATTCAAATCGGTAACTCATCTTTTTGAACTGTTCATTAAGAGAACCAGTCAGTGAACTCATAACTGAAGTAAAATTTGATTTCCGCAGAACAGATTTCCCCATCTACAGGATGGACAGCACTATTCAAATAAATTGAAAATGACATTTTTGGATATCAATATTTTTACCCAGCTTTAGCCATTCATACACTGGCATAACATTCACTACATCAAATCCCCTGTCGTTTGCTTTTATTAAATAGTTTGGTTAGTGTAGTTTATTTTCCGCTTAAATATTTTTGCTTGTTTGATTTTTCACCTTTCACCATATTTATTTGATATTTGTTGACTCAATATGATTTGTCTTCAGTGTAAATGTTTTGTCTTTTGAAAGTGTGAAAACACTTTTTTTTCTGTTTAAATCCATCCCACAGACAAAATCAAACCCAAACTTCTGTGTGAAAAACAAATTCAGTCTGGGCCCGAGCATGACCCATGGCCGTGTTCTGAATGTTGAACGGCTTTACTGATGTCTTCTATATTCCAGAATCCTCTCCCGAATCTTTGATGTTAGAGCTTCGCCCTATGACAGCTGATTTATTGCTGCATTACGGCCCTGCCCATTAAATTAATGAACAGCCCTCTAAAAATAGTCTTTCCACCCATAAAGTCATCATGCTCGTAGCTCTGAAGTTGTTTTTAGGCGAATCCTGTTTGGTTGCCTCACCAAATGAAGATTAAATTTTACTTAGCTTGTAAATGTCGTTTGCTGGGTGACGGGCTTGTTTACTTAGTGTGTGAAGCAACTTGGGTTTAACAGCCGCTGACTTCCTGTTCACCTCTCCTCAACTATCTCCTTCCTCTCTCCCTCTCTCATCTCTGCCTTTATGAATGAGCTCCTCAGGTTTTAATGAAGTGTATGGCAGCTTTCTGCTAACTTTTTCAGGATGTTATTTATACCCTAGTTTGTGTAGGAGGCATTTAGAGCGAGAGAAAAGTGTCACTCTTAAATGGTAACATTCTCATTTCTCATCCAGAAACAAGATTCCCTCGTTATATGACTGACAGTCAGAGTAATATCGTTTGGATTGGGACTGTGAAAGGGCCATTTATCTTTGGATGTGTTTGTTTGCTTTTCTCCTCTTCTTTCTCTTCCTTTTTTCCTTTTCTTTATGTGTGGGTCAGGGCTGTATTTCCAGCTGCAGTGGGTGGAAGTGGTGAACTGAGTCACAGGAACCAGCAATATTTCGAGTGAAATCTGAAGTGTCTCTGTTACACCCCAAACCCTCACCTGTCAAGCCAAGATGTCTAATCTCACTTCTAAAAGTGTACTATTGGCCAGGAAACTCTTGAAATAGAGCTGTCCTTCTCCCAGAATGGGTCACGGTGTCCGCATCTGTTATCTTCCACTTGGCCTGTCATTCTATTTGTCCAATATTTTTTAATTAAAATACTTCTGAGAAAACAATTTATGTCCAGAGGAGATGGGGGAGAAATACTGGAAATACTGTGTTCAGCTCTTAAATTGTCCAATTGTAATTACAAAATAAAAGTATCTAAACTAATGTTATGTAACCAGCTGAGTTAGCCACATTTTTTAAAATTTTTCAAATTGTGGTGCAAAAAAGGGGCTAATAGTTTAGTGCATCATGGAAATTGTATAAATGTATTCAAAAGTTGCATTAAAGGTATAGTGGAGGATTTTCTTTTTCCGGGTGGATCATCAAGACTATTGGTCCTCCTAATTGTCAATCATTCCGGTGATATGTTTACGTAAGGCCGTCGTACGTGCTTGCAAGTAAGCATGTATGTGCGATGCCGACAGCAAATTGTAAACAGAGCATGCACGAGGAGAACTGGGCTCGTTTAATTAAAATAAAAAATATAATTATAATTTAAAAACAAAATCATACATTTAATCATGCCGTCAATCCATTTTTTAATTCTGGAAAAAAAAAACATTCTTGACTCAAACGTGGTTATCAGGGATGCAAACTTATCATCTTTTGCCGAAATTCATGTCATTTTCATTTTGGTGGCAGAAATCATCCACTAAAACATTGAACATTTTCCACTTTATCTCCATGAATAAAAAAGAGAAATGTTGGTCTCCTTAAATTTGAATTTTACTGCACAATTTTAAAATATTACATGCAAAAATATATTTAAAAAAAAGTTTTACAAATTAAAATGTGGTTTTGTGGGAATGGGGTAAAATCTGTCACCTTTTTCACCCCCTGATGAGTTTGCATCTCTGGGTAACTCATGTCAGTTGCAAATTTTAATGTGGCTCTATCATTTGCACAAAACCAAACACCTGTCTAAATGGCACAAAAACAGCTGCGAAGTCTAACAAATGTGTAAATGTTTCTTTTCATATGATGTTTAAACACCAGTTCAATTACTGATGTTCTTTTTTTCTTGCACAGGAGACACAGAAGGCGAAACAGTTCCTGCCATTCCTGCAGAGAGCGGGCCGCTCGGAGGCCGTGGTAGAGTACGTGTTTAGTGGCTCAAGACTCAAGCTCTACATGCCCAAAGAGACATGTCTCATCACCTTCCTGCTCGCTGGTAAGTGTCAGTCGGCCTCGGCCTGTCAACTACGCCACCATCTGTGACCACATAACGACCACAATGTGGCATCTGACCGCTGTTGCACCACCAGTCTAACGCTTTGTTTTGTTCAGTTCTTTAACACTTCAAGGAACAGTTCACCTAAAAAGAATGAAAATGTTGTCGTCATTTTCTTATTCCCATGCCGTTGCTCTCATTCATACACCGAAACTGGGCAGTGTCCAGGGTCTGTGAAGCTGTGCTCCATACGTCTGGCTATATTACTTCTGAACCCGTTGAAAGACTGGAAAGCTATTCACCAAAAATTGTATTGAAATCTTGCTTACCATGGTTACATTTCAATGTGGAATTAAACTGCATAGACATTCTACTATAAGAAGTTTTGTTCCATGGATGAAAAAGCCAGACAGGTTTTAATAGAGATAAGTAAATTATGAAATCATTTCATTTTTATAAGAAAAATTCCTTAAATAATTCATACGCGCTTCATGCACCATATAAAAGTATCTCTTCACATTTCCTTGCCTCAAGCTTAACGGTGAGTGATTTTTTTGGAAGGGGTTTCTTTCTTCTCAATATGTTCTGCTAGTGGAGTTTTATATTGAATACCTTCTGTCCTTCCCCTCTGACCTGTGGAGGCTGGTGTTTTCTGGCAGGTCTGGAAAGCTGAAGTTAGCGCAGGCGTTTTGTCCATACCTCTGACCTCCCAATGGCAAGATGAGGATCTGAAGGGCTCAATCTGATGGAAGGTTAAGTGTCACATTCGCTGGCTGTGAGGTCTTGCTACTCAGCATCTGTTCTTCCCCTTGAGTTTCCTTGCCCTCTCTGTGTGGAACACATATGCGCACATGCTTGTGTGAAAGTGTCTGGGCAGGTACAGCTGTCACTGCTGCACATCAGGGAAGGTGGTGGAGCATCTGTGACATTTGACCTTTAATCAGGACTCTGCATGTAGCCAATTGCCACTCTTGCTGGCACATGTGCAGGTGTGTTGCCAAATCCTTCACCCTTTGACATTTTTATATAGACGTTTGTGATTTAGGGTATTTGTTATCAGTAACATTTAACTTTTTTCAAAAGATTGCTCATTTCAGCATTTACGCTACTGTTGAAGTTTGGAGTCTGTAAGATTTACAAATTTTTGTAAGAGGTCTTATGCTCACCAAGGCTGCATTTACTTGATACAGTAAAAACTGAAATATTGTGAAATTGTTGCAATTTAAAGTAACTTTTATTTAAGTAAGTTTTAAAATGAAATGTATTCCCGAGATGGCAAAGCTGAATTGTCAGCATCATAACTCCAGTCTTCAGTGTCATATGATCCTTCAGAAATCTTTCTAATATGCTGATTTGCTGCTCAAATATTTCTTAGCAATGTTGAAAACAATTTTGATAGTTAATATTTTTGTGGAAACCATGATGTCCTTTCATGATTTTTAGATGAATAGAAAGTTAAAAGAACAGCATTTATTTTAAAATTATTATTTTGTAACATTATACATATCTTTACTGTCCATTTTGATCAATTTAATGTGTCCTTGCTTAAGTATCCTGCTGACCCAAAACTTTTGGGGTGTTTTGAATGGTAGTGTACCAAAGGGATAGTTCCTTTTAGTTTACTCATCCTCAAGCCATCCTAGGTACTTTATATATGACTATCTTCTTTCAGACGAACACAATCGGAGTGACATTAAAAAATATCATTGCTCTTCCAAGCTTTATAATGGTAGTGAATGGCGGTCCTGATTTTGAAGTCCAAAAAATGCATCAATCCATCATAAAAGTAATCAATACGACTCCAGGGGGTTAATAAAGGCCTTCTGAAGAAAAGCGATGGGATTTTGTAAGAAAACTATCCATATTTAAAACTTTATAAAACTAAAATAACTAGCTTCTGACAGATGGCCTACGTAAGTCGACTTACGCCAAAAGAGTAACCCCTGACGCGATGTATGCCGGATGTCGGACTAGTGTACGCTTTTTTTCTGCTATTTCTGTTTGAACTTGCGGTTCAAACAAATAGGGCTGGGAAACAAACTCAAGCTCCTCTTCTTATATCGAAATCCTCCGACATTCTTTAAAAATTCTCATTTAGACTTCTAATTCATGACCGGTGTTTTGTTCCTCCTAGTCACCAGTGGCCTGCAATTGGGGTGCTAAGTTGTTCGTAAAAGAAAAGAAAATCAGAGATTCAGAGAAAAGCATTGTTTTAAAAATGTAAAAGTAAAAATGACATAAATGCAAATTAAAATGTACAGAATTTGACATTTACCGTTTTATTATAATAGAAAGTAAATGGTTTCCAGCATTATGCACTTAATTTTATTTTATACATCTACATCAAAGTTACATTTTTAGGATCTCTAAAGCCCCTTTCACACAGCGCGATGATCCCGGCAAATTGCCGGGAAATTGCCAGAACGCCTTCTGTGTGAACGCAAACACGACCCGGGATTGATGCCGGCATCGATGCCGGGTTGGGGACCTAGTAACATTGCCGTGTTCAGTCCTGGAACGCGCGCTGTGTGAACAAAAGCCGTAATAATGCCGTGTCGTAGTGATGACGCTCAAGCCATGATCGTTCGCCAGCTGTGAAACGGTACGTAATGCACAAGTTTATGATTGAATCAGAGCAAAAAATGCACAAGTGTGGTTTCTCAAGAGAGAAATCGCAGCTCATAAGCAAACTTAAGACGCTGCTGAGACATTACATGTCACGTCTGTCACGTGTCTCTGGATTTTTACGGCTTGTGTGTGAACGCACTCTCTGATTCCGGAAAATCACTGGCAGTGTGACTGAGCCAAAATCAAACGAACCCGGTTCAAATCCCGTGTCACTTTATCCCTGTATTTTCCGGAATCTCTGTGTGAAAGGGGCTTAATTGGATGCCAAAAAAATAACCAAGCTTATTTCGACAAGTCGAATTTTTTCTGGATCAATGGAGGGTGGGATTTTGACCATTTGCTGGAATTGCACACAACATGGGAGCATTGCAAGGTTCTGCATATGGGGTGCACAAACATTCAAGCTTCATTAGACTACATATAGAGACTGTCACTTTCTTGTGGTCGCTCAATTTCTTCAAGACTGACATTAGTGTCCTCCCAACCCCGACCTCAACCTTCCTCCATATCACTCAGAACAAGCCGCTGACTGATTTGTGTTATTTCTGAGGAGTTTATTTCTGTCCTCTCACCATCAGGTCTAATTATTCACCCTGAAAACAGAGAACAGAGCCGCCCATCTATTTCTGCATCCCTCCATCCTTCCATCTATTTGTCTCTACTTTCCTCAACGGAGAACAGACACCCTCCACCCCCACCGTGCTTAATTGTGCATATCGTCATTGGAGATATTTCAATTAATTTGGTCATTTGTTCCTGAGTGTGTCTTTTGTCTTTTCCTTCCTCCATTTTTTTTCCCTTTTGCAATTATCTTTCTTCCTATGAGGGATTTCGGACAAAAAAAAACTACTTTTTTCTTTCTTTTCTTTTTTTTTAAATAATCTGTTTTTCGGATACATTTCCTCTTGTTTGACTCAGCTCTCTTTCTTGGTCGTATGTGATTTGTGATTTTGTGAAGCAGTTTGTTTGAAGGGTTTTAGAGTAAAATTCAGCGTATGGTTTGACTTGAAAACGATCCCAATTTTTCAGTCGCAGATACTTTGGGATCTGGTCTCCTGGCACAGGTCCTTCTGAAGTTTCTAATGTTTGTGGAAGCTGTTTTTCTGTCCGAAAAAGGAAAAGTCTGACAGTACTAGCGGCTGTAAAATGCGCTACAGCACACATGTCAGATCTTTAGCAGTTCAAGAGGTTATTGATGGCATTATGCCAAAAACTCACCAGTTTAAATTGTGTTTGGTTATCTGCGGGCCTTCCTCTGCACTCGGAATTTGTATCATTTTATTGGTTGCATGTTGAGATCTCATATCTGTGTGGATCCAAGGGGTCAAGTTTTGGATAGTTAAATGCTGGTACTATGTCGTAACTTAGTGTTTCTTCAACTTTTAACCTTGAGGATCTTTAGAAATGAAAATTCTTTCTCTTCATATTCTCACTACTTTATTTTATTTGTCAGCTACTATGTGCATCACTGGAGAAATCTGTACATTGTATTTTTGTCTTTGAAAATAAATTATATATTGTTCAATACACTGTAAAACATTATATGATCAATAAGTTATGATTTGAGTTAAAGCGATGTAATTTTTGACAGCAATGACATTTGAAAGCAATGACATTTTTTTTTTTAAAGACCGTTTAATGTCATTTAGGTTGAAGTGACTTAAACATCCAAGCAGGGTCCCCGCGGATCCTTAAAAAGTCTTAAAAGGTCTTAAATTAGATTTTTTTAATTTAAAGGTGCATTGCGCAACTTTTCATGTTAAAAATACCCGTTTTCTAACCCATACATGCTTAAACAATTGCCTGATGGGCTGACTGAGCCCTTCTCTGATCACTGCGATTGCCTCTATAATCCTGTACAGTAAAATAAATAAGAGGGATTCGGGTCGGAATCTGAGACTGGGCGTGACGTCATGCGCGTTCACGGCACGCTCATATGTCTGGCAGGTTTGTGTATGCGCCGACGCCGCCATTCTCCGTAGAAAATGGATTCTAAGAGACCGGCTTGTAGTTCATTTCAAACACCAACGCAAACTCCACGTAAGATAAAAAAAAAAAAAGAGAATTTTTGTCTAGTGCAACCAAAAGGTCCAAATTGGAGTCAGACAGGCGTCGGGGTAAGACGAGAGTAAACATAGGGAAGGCTTTCAACAAATGGAGAGATCTCCGGTCTGCTCTAGGGCTCAAACGGGATCCTCAGTTGGCTTTTTTCTTGATAAAAAGGTAAGATATACAGTATCCCATTCTCTAATGTCTGATACGGCCAATAATGACAATAAATGACGATCCATAAAATGTGTAATGCTTTAGCGTAAGCTAGATAAATGTACAATCGGAATAGGTTTTACTAACTTACCATTGTCAGTGATCAGGTTCAGAATGATTGTGATATAAAATGCTGATATATAAGTTAGATACTTAGACACAAATTTTGAGCAAATTACTGCTTAATTACGATGTATTGCTATTGGAATATGCTACTTAGCTGATCAATAAAACAGGCTAAACCCCCGCAAATCTTCGGCGGATTAGCCTGTTTGGCTTTTATGGTAACGTCATAGTGCCACTTGATTGTTTATTACCTTGAGACATTTGGGTGTACTTTGTTGACCGACTGTGTATGGTATGGTATCATGATTACAATTTTGAGCTTTTACAAAGTTATAACTTATATTGTTCATGAACGTGTTTCCATAATAATAGTCATAAGTGGATACAGTAAACACATAACACAGTTCAACATGGAGATAGATGGGAATAAAAAACGAATTTTTCTACTACCCCCATTTTTTCCCTCACACATAAGTGTGTTATTTACTCAATTGCCTTTCCTTTCACATATTTTAAATTACTTGCAGATTTAAAACTTTATTACCTCTGAAGACATTATGATTGTAAACAAAAGATTTGTGCGGCTGATGCTCCTTGGGTTATGACCAGCTCGAGCTCGTGCAAGCGTGCGTGTGCGTGTGGTCCGTGAGCGTGCACACCTCTGGTTGCAGTTTCGCTTGCCGCCAGAGGGGGCGTAGTTCTGCGAAAACTCAGACTCTCGCGCAATGCACCTTTAAGGCCATAAAAAGTCATAACATTTTTTTTATTTATTTTTTATGTCTTATTTTTACTTATGAAAGGTCTTAAATTTTAGATGACACTTTGACTTAGACTGCTTTCGAAATTAAAACTATCTAATTAGCGTAGGCCTACGTATTATTTTTTTAATTCTATCTTGGTGGATTTGCTTGTTCACGTGACAATTCGCGTCACTTACGGCAGCATATAAGGCTACGTCTGTCTCCTGCACGCGAGAGGAGAGAAGAAAACGAGTAAATGTTCATTCTTTATGTGCTTAGGGGTGTGCGATATTGTCTATGAACTATGATGATATTGTAATCATTGTTTTAACTATGTACGAGGCACTGCGAGTGCGAGCTGACATCGCGTTTCTCTCATGCTTGCTTTCACTGCGTGATGTGTCAGTGCAGTTATAGATGTCCCCAAATGAGTTTTTCTCTTATACTTATATCATATTATGTTGTTATATTAGAATATCACATGAACAAGAGTGCCGTTTTCCTTTGCACAATTGCAAATGTGCTATTTATTTTATACAACAGTTAAATTAACAATAAAGTTAACATTGTGAGTTACTTTTTGGACACAATATTATCAATTTTCACTTTATATCGCCGACGAGAATTTCATAATGAAGTCCAACAGACAGCGATGAATTATTCTCTTTTTTTTTTTTTTACTGAAACCCGCGTTTTGAACGAATCATTTCAACGATTCAATGAACAATCACTTGTTTTCCGAATGAATCAGCCGTTTGAACAAATCGGTTGAATAAATTACTCCAACAACTCGCATATTAATTAAGACAGTGACTTGCCGCCACCTACTGGTGGTTTCAGTTTCATATTTAAAGTATCCTTTAATTAAAACGTTAAAATTATAAATCATTTCATATTTAAATATTGAATAGCTTTATTTATGCAATTGTAAATGAAGTGTAAATATAGTAGGCTAATGCCAGTTTTGATGCCGCTTCTGTGTCACCTCTGCACTGCAAGGATGGATTTTAATTTAATGATTTAATTTGACATTGGTGCTGTGTTATTCTTCTAATATAATTTAATTTGAATGTTAGAATTTGACATAAAAGGTGATGCATACCTCTAAATACGTTTAGAAACAATGTCCATATATAGGTGAAAATGCCCCTGGAAATCAATTTAAGGTGTCAAATATTGCCCCTTAATAAAAATGTTAATTTCTGACACTACTGTGAACTGACCACTGCATAGATAGAATATAAAAAATATGAATATCTTCATGAGTCTTCTGTCAACAACGGGCCTAAACCAGCCAGGGTACCAGTACAAAAACACAATCAGTAAAATATCATCTAATTATTATCAACAAAACTTTGAAAATATCTAGACATATTTTTGTCAATATTGCGCACCCCTAATGTACGGTATTTATTTTGATTTCTTCAGGTCTTAAAAAGCCTTAAATTTGACTTTAAAAATTGTGCAGATACCCTGCCAAGTTGATTGTACTTAAAATTTAAGGCAGCAACTTTTTTTATATATATATAGTATAGCATTCTGTGATAAATTGCATTTCTAAAATAAAAATATTCTAAAAGTTTGAATTTTATTCAAACTACTTGTATTGTTAATTTCATCAAGCATTTTATGTATCCTAAATCTAAACATTTAAGCTTTTTTTTTCTGGACATACTTGATGCTTGATTGAAAATGGCACACAAAAATATTGATAAAAGTAATATTTACATTTTACTTGGATTTCTTAGACATTTACATACATTTTACAAGCTCTTGGTGGTCAAGCATTTGGTGGTCAAAAGATTGTGTAGTGAAAACAATGCCAGGTGTTTTATTTTATTATTATTATTATTTTTAATACAGTTTATACATTTTTTACTTGCTAATTCTTACACAATAAATATTGAAATTGGGTTGTTTATTTGACATTTTGTTTAGATTTTTATAGTTTTAAAAGCGATCCATGGTTTTTGGCTCGGGGACAAATTTGACCAAGACTTGTGTGAAGAAGGCAATGCTTCAAACTCTTTTATTCATATCTCGTTGAAAAGTGTGCGTTTTTAAAGCAATCTCTGGGATTTAAAATTGTTCAGAGTTGGGCAACTTGAGTGGCCTTGAGCAAAGATGGAGGAATCTTAGGTTTAGTGTAGTAATTTATAATTAGCTTTAATTTTAAAACAATAGAAGGCAATTCAATTGTATGTTCTCATTTAGATGTATAATTAAACAAGTGTGCACAAAGGAATACCTTTCCTATCACATCTCTTCATTAGATTGGTTGTGGGTTTGTATCTGTGTGTGTGTCCATACAGACAGTTAGATTCTCCACATGATTGTTGCATGAATGAGCTCAGTACTAATTAGACCACAGATCGCAGCCGTCCAATCAACAGGACCCTCTGCCTTCAGTGGTTGAAAGGCCAGACAATGCCAAAGCCCCCGATGAAAGAAGGAAAGAGAGACAGGATAGCTTCCTGTCACTCAACCCTCCATTACAGCACACAGTTCCCTATTAGTGTTGCTATGGCAAAAGCCTCTCCACCCACAGGCGCGCCAGCAAAGGTTACCGCATTAAAAGGGCAGAAATGCTTCATTGCTTGCTCTATTTTTTTTTCGCTCTCTTTCCTGTTTGAATGCGTCTTTTCCAGCGATTTCATCGTGGCTAACTGTGTTGTTGCACTTCAACAGCTGATGTTGAAGCAGGCCTGATATGTTGCTACAGCTTCATAAGCACGCAGGTAGGATCATGTAAAACTAAATTACGACTGTCCAAGAAAGTGTAGAATATGACCCCTTAAATGAGTGGAAACAAATTGGTTTTGTTCAAATATGTTTTTTATGAAAAAGAAAAATGTTTAGTTTTATCATCTCTTGAAATTGAGTAGAGTCAGATCCATAGCAATTGCTAGAATAAAGAAGCCCTCCTCTTCAGTCTAGGGTCATTAACCTTCTCTAAAGGAAGGCATTTTAAAACAATCGGCATTTTAAAACACTCCCTTGGCTGCAGCTTGTGTTCTTATTGACTAAAGAGCTTTGTTTGGATTTTAAAAAAGGTGAACTGGATGTTGTGGACTTTGGTTGAATTTATAGTGACTCTGAAAAGCATCTGGACTCTTTATTCACACAAAATTAATTCATTTTGTTGCATTAAATTGCATCCGTGACCAACTGATGCTAAAGCTTACTTTATTTTTCTAAGCCCAACTGGTCTCTGTTTTGGTGTCAGGGTTATGATTTTAAATCTATTTCGTTTGTTTTCTAGGTAATAATTTTAGTATTACTGTTATAGGGATTTGTAATAACAATAATATGGATGGACTCAAGATGGAAGTCTTACAAATAAGATTTGCATTTTTACCTTTTTACCAAGGATGCATTAAATTGATCAAGAGGGAAAATACATTTATAATGTTACAAAATATTTCTATTTCAAACTAATTAATCTTTCTATACAAAAAAATCCAGTAGTAAAAGGTGTATACATTAAATATAAAACAATTAAAGCTACAATATGTAATTTTTTAGTTGGGTTAGGGTTAGGGCAGTTGTCCACGTCTGTCGCCATGGTTATTATGGCAGTACGAGCGAAAACCAGGGATAAACCGGATATTACGTCATTGACAGGCGACAAGTGAACATGGACGAGCCATTATTTAAAATTGGAATTTCTCTGAAATTAAAAATCTTTGGGAACTTTTGGGATATTGTAAGTACACAACTGCAGGAAATATATCACACTGCAAGTGATTTTTGGATATTTGATTACAGAAATCTTACATATTGTAGCTTTAAGCAGGATAAGTAAGCATGGAGTTTTCAACATTGATAAAAAAAAAATAGTTTTGCACCAAATTAGAATGATTTCTGAAGAATCATGACACTGAAGATTGGAGTAATGATGCTGAAAAATCAGCTTTGCATCACAGGAATAAATTACAGTATAAAATATATTACCATTTTCATTGTACTTAATTCAAATGCATACATTAGTTTGTGGCTTTAAGTGTTCAAATACTTTTTGGGACTTTGCATTACTTTGCATTGTGACTCTGCTGTTTTCAAAGTGTGTGTGTGTCATCTCTGTGTCCTGACTCCTGAGGTGTGCTCCCCTCCTCTGTTTGCCCTCCTGAGCAACGATCAGAAAGAAAGTTCACTTGTTTGATTTTAGAACAGTGTGCACAACAGTGTCCTTCCTTCCTGCCTATAAAGAGCAAGAGAGAGCGTGAAAGAGGGAAGACGGCTGTCTTCACTTGAAAAAGAAAGAGGGAGGAGAGTTTTGAAGGAGACATCAAAGGGGTGTGTTTCAACAGAGGTGTATGTGAGATGGGGCATCGACAGGAGGGCTCTTCCCTCTTTAGGGCGTCTCTGGTCCTGATGCAACTTTGATGAGCTGCTCAAAGCAGGAGCAGGTTCTCTGGAGCAGGCCATTCCACGGTCGTGTGTGTGTGTACTTGCAAGTTAGATACATGGTGGTGTTTTATGCTTTAATTATGAGAAATTGGTCTCTCATATTAAACACCATATATCCTGAACTTGAATTGAGCTATGGTGCTCTTTCAGGGTATTCAGGTTCTAGTCTGGAACGCAACCCTTTTATTAGAATCAGAAAGAGCTTTATTGCCGAGTGTGCTTGCTCAATCAAGGAATTTGCCTTGGTATTGAAGCTTCCAGTCTTCACATGTAAATATAATATATAAGACGCATAACATTTAAGAATAAAAAATATTAAAGTATAAAGAGAGACAGATAGGTCTGAATAAACATTTGCAGACCTTGTGAATAACATGAATAAATAGGACTAAATGAATTTGCAAGGATAAAAAGTGGGGAATTGAAAGAAACCGTTCCTGTGCCTTTCACACTTGTGTGAAAACACAAGCGCCATCTTGTGTTTTCAGTTCCATTTCTCCTTGTTGATTGTCATCAAATGCATCAGCACTGCATTATCTGGGTTTTCTTTGTCTTTGTTGCCAAAGCTCCTACTTTTAAGGTCTGGCCTTGGTTGGCCTCAGTCCTGCATCTTTTCATAAATGGAGAGCTCTGTGGTTGTGCTCTGCTAATTCCTCAAGCAGAAGTAGAACATGTATGGAGAAGAAAGGTGCTTTCAAGAAGCTTTTAGAGAAGAGAGGAGACCCCCTAGTAAGTTGTTTGATGAATTTAGTTTTCTTTCATGCACTGACGTATTTTCTGTTCAGGCAGTTGGGACGGGACATATCGAAGGGCTTTTTCCTTTTTTTGTTGTTGTTGTTATTATTATTATTCGCCATTAGCTTTTAGTTCAGATTATTTTGAGACATTTATCATGCCAAAGCAAATGCCTAGTGGTTAGTAAGGATTGTATTTATATATAATTGACGCTAAATTGGTGCATCAACCATAAACAGCCTTATACGAGTACAGGTTCAACGTGAAAAAAGTGCATGTCAACTTACATTTTATTCATTTTGTCCTCCAACTGTGGCTTAGAATATTTATTTGCATTTGAACACTCCCATTTAAGTGTAGGGTTTGTAAGATTTTTTTTTAATTTTTTTTAATAAATACTTTTATTCGACAGACAAAAAATAGATCAAAAGTGACACTAAACACATTTATAATCTTTCAAAAGATTCCCATTTCATATACATGCTCTTCTTTGAACGTTTGATTTATCGGAGAATCCTAAGAACTATCACAATTTACTCAACAAAAAAAAAAAATTAAGCAGCACAAATGTTTTCCACAATGATAATAAGAAAAGTTTCTTGAGTACCAAATTTAGCATATTAGAATGATTTGTATGTGACAGCATGTGACAATGCTGAAAATTGATCACCAGAGTAAATTACATTTTTAAATATATTAAAATAGAAATCAGTTATTTTAACAGATTCTCAATTAAATGCAGTCTTGGTATAAGAGACTTCTTTTAAAAACACAAACAAAAAAATTCTTGCCAACCCCCAACTTTTGAATGGTAATGTACATTTTTAATTGATGTGTCTGTTTCTGAATTTCACCACAACTCAAAGCTGCTTTAAGTATTTTCATGATCAAATGGGAGACTGCACAATCCTTCTCTCTCTCTCTCTCTCATGTGGGTGAGCATAGTGAGAAACTGGTTTCCGAGCTCGAAACTGTGCTTGGTTATATAAGTCCAGACATTTTTATTTGAAGAGATAGGATCTCACACACACAGTTCTCAGTTGCAAACAATTTTCACTCAAAGCTCTAGTGCTGTCACATTGTTTTGGCTGCGATGATCACGAATGGATTGATGTTAATGTCACGAAGAGTGACCCTGTCGTAAAGGAGCCGCAGTGACGCAGTGCATTACTCTGTACTTCACATAACGGAGCGTATAGCTACGCTAAGAGCGTGTCATCTGTTTTCAGGCGAGAGAGTGTCTTGTCTGAGTGCTGCACTTTGTTGGTGATTCTCTTGAGGAAAAGTAGTGCGATGTTTTTTGTATTACTAACATGTGCTGTTCTCTATGTGGTAGTGCAGTTGAAGGCCTCGAAGTGCTTTTACAGAGCGCTGCATTTTCTAGGTTTCTTTTGTCTTTAGTGCCAAAGCTCCTGCTTTTACAGTCTGGCCTTGGCTGGCTTCAATCATGTATTCATCTTAGATGGAGAAAGTACTCCAACTTCATTTTATACATACATACATACAGTGAGGAAAATAAGTATTTGAACACCCTGCTATTTTGCAAGTTTTCCCACTTAGAAATCATGGAGGGGTCTGAAATTGTCATCGTAGGTGCATGTCCACTGTGAGAGACATAATCAAAAAAAAAAAATTCAGAAATCACAATGTATGATTTTTTAAACTATTTCTTTGTATGATACAGCTGCAAATAAGTATTTGAACACCTGAGAAAATCAATGTTAATATTTGGTTCAGTAGCCTTTGTTTGCAATTACAGAGGTCAAACGTTTCCTGTAGTTTTTCACCAGGTTTGCACACACTGCAGGAGGGATTTTGGCCCACTCCTCCACACACAGATCTCTAGATCAGTCAGGTTTCTGGGCTGTCGCTGAGAAACACAGAGTTTGAGCTCCCTCCAAAGATTCTCTATTGGGTTTAGGTGTGGAGACTGGCTAGGCCACGCCAGAACCTTGATATGCTTCTTACAGAGCCACTCCTTGGTTATCCAGGGGAACCTTCTGTGCCATGCATGATTTCAAACCATGACGTCTTAGTGTATTACCAACAGTAACCTTGGAAACGGTCTTCCCAGCTCTTTTCAGGTCATTGACCAGCTCCTCCCGTGTAGTTCTGGGCTAATTTCTCACCTTTCTTAGGATCATTGAGACCCCACGAGGTGAGATCTTGCATGGAGCCCCAGTCCGAGGGAGATTGACAGTCATGTTTAGCTTCTTCCATTTTCTAATGATTGCTCCAACAGTGGACCTTTTTTCACCAAGCTGCTTGGCAATTTCCCCGTAGCCCTTTCCAGTCTTGTGGAGGTGTACAATTTTGTCTCTAGTGTCTTTGGACAGCTCTTTGGTCTTGGCCATGTTAGTAGTTGGATTCTTACTGATTGTATAGGGTGGACAGGTGTCTTTATGCAGCTAACGACCTCAAACAGGTGCATCTAATTTAGGATAATAAATGGAGTGGAGGTGGACATTTTAAAGGCAGACTAACAGGTCTTTGAGGGTCAGAATTCTAGCTGATAGACAGGTGTTCAAATACTTATTTGCAGCTGTATCATACAAATAAATAGTTAAAAATCATATATTGTGATTCCTGGATTGTTTTGTTTTTGTTTTAGATTGTCTCTCACAGTGGACACGCACCTACGATGACAATTTCAGACCCCTCCATGATTTCTAAGTGGGAGAACTTGCAAAATAGCAGGGTGTTCAAATACTTATTTTCCTCACTGTACATACATACATACATACATATATATATATATATAATATATATAGACACACATACAAGCATTTTAAGGATATATGTTAATAGTAATATTTTTGTTTTTTATTTTCTATACTAATTGCTATTTAGATTTTATATTCTAATGTTTAAAATATTTCATCATGTGATCACGGTCTCTAAACTGATGACACAAATGCTTATCCAATAACCATGAATAATTCATTAGTCAAAAAGTGTGGGAACTCTTGATGCATTAAGTTTATTAACTGTTGTTTTGTCTTTTTGTTTTAACCCCTTTCATCTGCTTTTCTTAGTCCCATAGTTCACACATCCATAAAATGGACATTTTTGGACTGAATCCCAAATTTCCACGCGTTGGTGGTGGTTTATGCTGGTGTACAGCTGCTGCTGCATGGCATCGGTCTGAACTCTCTCCCAGCTCTGTTTGAAGAACTTTGGGCATATTATGCAGAAGTTCTGTGAATTTTTTTTTTTGTGCAAAAACTTAAGGAGAGAAAAGTCCTGAGTGTTCTTTTAAGGCTTATTCACATCATTTCAAATTATTTCAGGGATTTTTTTTTAAACCTGGAAAAATAATAATTTTATGACAAACAATGCAATTAATGATATTCAATAAAAGAAATACATTTCGGTAACACTTTACAATAAGGTTCATTAGTTAACTACATAAGTTAGCATGAACTAATAGTGAACTGCACTTATACAGCATTTATTAATCTTTGTTAGTTAATTTCAGCATTTACTAATTCTTTATTAAAATCTTGTCAACACTAGATCATTCACTGTGAATTAACAAGAAACAAACAATGAACAGCAGTATTTATTAACTAACGTCAGCAAAGATTACGTATTGCTCATGGTTAGTTGATAATAGTTACAAATGAACCTTACTGTATAGTGTTACCCCAGTTTCTAAAGTACACACACAACACACACACACACACACACACACACACTCTTAAAGCCCAGCAACCAATAACACAATATTTATGATTATATCTTTAGAAAAAGGCATTCCAAAAGTAACATAAGCCATAGCAGCAATAAATAAAATTAGTGCTCTTCTCAGTCTGAATCACTTTGGTGCCGAAAACCCCTGCCGTCAAAATCTCCTCTGCAGACACACAGACAGCTGCCTACTACTGTCAGGCCTTTATTACGACTTCACTTTAAGTTATTAGACAGTGTTCCTGTCTTCAGCCGTCCTCTTTCTTGTCTTCTCTTCATTTTCCATCTCTCCCTCCACGGGAGCAGCAGCCAGCAGTGTCTTCTGTAACAGAATGTTCTGGATGTTCCACTCGCGTACAGCGTGACGGATACAGGGAGCAAGTTATGATGTAATTTGATGTTTTACTGTATATTAGATCAGGAGGAATTGTCAGAAAATATCACCCTGACAAAACACTCCATAACCTAGCTGTGTGTATTTGAGAGAGCCTGAAAAAAAAGTTTAATCTCAAAGTCGTTGTCTCTTCCTGCATAAAACATGGAGCTGTCAGAATCAGGTCTTGGATGCAGAAACGCTGCTGCAGCCATGTGTCATTTGCAGCAGTTATTTTAGAGATGTACTGGTGCTTCACCTTTCAGAAAATCTTATTAAACCTCTCCATCTTTGGCCAGGAGAGTGACAGCGATATGTGTGTGGTTTTCTACAGCTTCTGAATGCATTCAATATATAAAAGTTACACCAGATAGCTGAGTTACAGCAAAATAATAATCATTCACTTTCTCAGAAACAGAAGTTTTGAATGGACTAACACATGCTTGCAATGGTGGTTTATTGACCCAATAACAATTAACGATTCTCAGAACCGGCAAAATCCGGCATGCTTTTGGACTTCCACTCTTCGAAGTTAAATATAAATATGAAAAAAATAAATTGGAACAATGGCATTTGGCTTTTTTCCTGTTTTTTTTTTTTATTTTATTTATTTTTTACATGGGAATGCAAAGAAGTTTTCAAAAGTGACTGTAAAGGCATTCATAATGGACAGTTATAACAAAACATTTCTTTCAAATAAATACTGTTATTTAGAACTTTCTATTCATCACAGAATCCCTAAAAAATATATATCACTATTTCCACAAAAATATGAACACAACTGTGTTAATATATATATATTTATATTTACAGCTGTTTTGATCATTGAAAATAAGAAACCAAAATTGGCATTTTAGAGTGATTTCTGAAGGATCATGTGACACTAAAGACTGGAGTAATGACCGCAGAAAATGTTGGTTTGCCATCACAGGAATAAATTACATTTTAACATTTTTCAAAATAGAAAAGTTATTTTAAATTGTAATACTATTTCACCTATACGTTTGATTAAATAAATGCTACCACATAACAGTCTATGTTTAAAATAATAGACAGGTTTCTCTGCACTTCCAGTGCTGTAGACGGACTGGTATTGTTTCTTTAAAAATTAGTCTGGTACTGGAGTAGTGTTACTTTTGACAACTACTAGTAACTTGGATACAAAACTTCTCGTTTCCTTTCCTGCAGTATTCCATGTTCCATGTCTCCTGTGAAGAACAGTGATATTGAGCACCAGAAAGGAGAGAGTGAGCGAGCTAGCGTGTTACAGTAGTTCTCTGCAGGAGCTCTGCTACAGTCTCCTCACAGAAGTCACTGAATATTTTGGTAGCTGTAATTGTGGCTGAGGAATACCGAGTTGTTTTCAGACAAATCTGTTTGTCTATATATCTCAGTAGAAACAAACACACTCTGAACTGCACTGAAGTTATAAGGATGTCCTATCCAAGGGCTATAGGAGTAAAAATGCACCATTTGAGCATCTAAATAACATTGTTGCAGAGTCCATTAGCAATATACGGCATATGTATATTCTACGTAAATGATCACAGGCAGCCTAATTGGCGCAATACTGATTCTGGAACAGGTTTACACACAGCCACCTTTTTATTTTTTTTTATTTTTTATGCAGTTATCTGGTCAAAGTAAATACTTTTACTAATCTGAACAGTTTCTTGAAGCTGACATCTGTGTCTGCCACGTGACATCTCTGAATCAGCAAGGCTAACAATTGTATGATGGTTCTGTTGTAATTGAGGAGGTCAGGATTGAACAGGTTGAACTGCTGGGTTTTGTTCGGCACTCGTATTGAAGCCCCGTACCCTGCAGTGTAACGTCATTTTTCAAGGCCACGCAAGGAGGCGTTGACTGTTAGAAGTCATTACGTCTGTTCAAGAGAAAATCGCTTATACACACAGATCCTTTCATTGAGAGCTGCAAAGAAACAAGAAAAAAAAAACAGTTTGAGACGGTTTTATCATAACCTTGGAACTTTTTATAAATGGGATTTCAAATACTTCTCTTTCCAAGGCTGCTTTTTTTTTATTGCCCGTGTCTCATTTTCCGAATTCTGTTTTGAGTAGATATAGCAGCCGTTCTGTAGATAATGTTTATGTGCAGATCTTAGGTTTTCAGGCTAGTTCCTGATGCATGTGCTCTTCAACCAGTTCACAAACGTCCGGCTCTGAAAACACTCCTGTTATTGTCAGAAATCGTGTTCTGCCTTAGAGTAGATCGGACGCCTGGAGCAATTTAAATGCTAATTTTGGGTCCATTTACTGACAATTACCAGATAATTGAGTTGTTTCAGTGTTTTTTTTTCCCCCCTTTCCTTTCACAGAGCTGGAGTATGCCGAATGACTGCTTATTGTATTTGTGTTTTTAGTTATTTTGGGGAATGTGGGCGGATTTCTATTATGATAAGATAACAAGCCTTTTGTACTACAGGGCGTTTTGCAACCTTTTTTCCTTTGCGACTAAATTTTGTTAGAACTCGTGCTACTGCCAATTTGCATACCTGATAAGTTCTCCATTTTTGTTGTGTATGAGATGCATTAAATGACAGACGTGGCAAAAGAGAAACGAAAAACAGTGCTACTCGTTTGAACTGCTCGACACAGGCTATTTATCAGCTTGGCCCAAAAGAGCCAATAGCCGCTTTCCGACCAAGTAGTTACAGGAACTTAGTTCTAGGAACTGTCCACTTCTAAACAGTTCTAAGAACTACTCTCCCCCAAACTCAGTTTTGCTGTTTGCGTTCGCACTGGCCAAGTGGCCATAGGAACTGGTAGGAGGGGTAAGGGCGTGACGCAAGCACGGTGACTTTTATTTTGACGGCGCGACGGACCTTTATTTTGGCGGCGCTGAGAACGCCAGAGCAAACAATGCTCGCATTCTCTGTGTTAGTTAGCGATCTGTCTAACAGTACTGTTTAATATGTTATTAGATAGAACTGTTATAGAAAGTAGACAGTATATGAAAAAAAGGTTATTAGCCTATGCTGTGTGGTTGATGTCCAGTCTATAGGCTAGCTGGGCAGATAAACATAATCATGTTTGGCTTGGTCCCCTCAAAGTTGCGTTGGATTTTCTCTTCAGCATAAAGGTTTAGAGACCCATCTATCACTGTTTTCCATGTTTGTATAGTTAGTTTCTGGAGTAAATATATAGGCTATAATCTGTGTGTTTACATTCTAGCGGTTTTAAAAATGGCGGGTGCTGGTGTTCCGCGTGCGTTCGGTCATCAGCGTACACTAACGTCACGGGTAGTTCCTATAGTGCTGGTTTAGACCCTACTCTGAAGTAGGACCTAAATTAGTTCCTCCAAATGGAGTTCCTAGAACTAAAATCGTTCCTAGTTCCTGCGGTGCGAACACGCCGACATCCGGGTACTTTAGCCAATAGTTCTAGGAACTGTGAAAAGGTTCCTCCGGTCGGAAAGCGGCTAATGTTTACAGACCGGTCTCGATCACGTGACCACTAAACAGCACTGTCGGATCCAGTGAGAAGCGTTCGAGTTTGGTGCAGTTCTCTGATACAAACCACTAATTTCTCTGATTTAAACTAGGATAACGCCGATGAAGTTGTGCTGACATTCTCAGCAACACTGATGAGGAAAACAGGAGAAACATTGAGCCGTAATGATCCTGTTAAAGGCTTTTCAGTTCACAAATCACCTACATTTACCATGGTTTTACAGCAGTAACACTTACTAGAATCATGTTATTGTGGCAGACGTGGGATATTCAATATCAAATTTTATTCTATTTTTAATGAAGACATGTATTAAAGTTGTAAATATTTTATACATGAAATATAATTAGTAATTTTTATTTAGCTATATCAGTTTTTGTGAATTTGTATTTGTACTAAATGTGTTTAGACTAAATACCATAAAACCATTCTAAAAAACCATATAGTTACATTTTACCATGGTAGTGAGAGGTGCCATGCGTTGATTTACCTGTGGTTTATGATCTACATTATGGGTGCACCATTATGAAAATTTTTGCCAATAACCGATAATTCTTTATATTTGAAAGCTGATAACCTATATATTAGCCGATAAATCTAAATCAAGTTTTATATAATTTGAGTCTGATTACAAAAAAAGTCTCACCATTAAAAGCCATGTCCCCAGCACACAATTATAATGATGTTCTTGTTATAATTTTATGTAGCCTATATGACAGACTTGTGCTCCACGTTATATTTTCCTTTTGAAGTGATTCCAATCATATTTCTAGCAATTCAAAACCATCATGGCGAACAGTGCGCATCTGAAGGAAATAATCCATTATTTATCGGCTTTAATATATATCGGCCTTATTTCTTTATTTGGCCGATAACAATAACATTAAAAATGAACATGTATCGGCCAATACCGATATGGTGGCCGATATAGCGTCCGTCCCTAATCTACATGAATATAGTACATGAAAAGTACCGCATGGGTAGTTATGGAAATATTTTTGTTTGTTGCACAAATGATTCATTAAAAACAATATTTTCAACTGATTCATTACTAACACTCCGCAAAGAGACAACCCACCCTCACTCTGTGTTTTTGTGTGCAGGTATTGAGTGTCCGCGAGGGTCTCGAAACATGCCAGGTGGGATGCAGGTGGCAGAACCATACAGTGATGAAGCCATGCTGTTCACCAAAGAGCTGGTTCTTCAGAGAGAGGTAAGGCCTCCTGTCATTTACAGTCTGTTTCTGTCTCTTTGGTCTTCACAAGCTGTTTCTAGACTTCCCATTTCTATAGTTGATTTGACAGTGCCTGTGATGGTTGGTCTCGCCGGTCATTTCGTGACAACTATCTGTCCATTCTCTTCTTGGCCTGTCTCCTTACTGCTGTCTTCACTTGAGGTACTCAAACAAATGTTGGAATCCAGCTTGCTGTTTTTGTGCTTTATTCAGAGATAATGGCTATCTGTTTCAGTTACTTTATGAATAATGGTCACAGAAATTAGAACCACAGATATGATGGTTCAGACACTTAATGAGGAAAATCACTTGCCTGCACACTATTCTTACCTTTTCCTCAGGGTGCTTGACGCTGTGCGGGTGCTGTTTCCATTAATGTTGTGTGAATGAGGTTGGCGGTGTAGTCAGGCCTAATGAGGAGCTTTTTTAAGAGCCTAACTTTAACCTGCACTTTACAGAGAGACTGGACACAAGGACCTTCTGCTGAAAATTACAAAAGAGTCAGGAAGTAGGAAAAATAAAAGTCTCCAGAGTCTTAATGACCTCTGTCACCCACAGTAAACTAAGCCTTGCCTGTTATAGGAAATGAGGAAAAGAGTTGGCCGTGATCCACTTAAAGTGTGAAGTGTGTTGACACGTCGTGTGTGTCAGACCGCCAGTCAATTTTAATGGACACTAGACGCAATCATACTTTCATATGTTTTAAGATTACATGTGTCTGTGCTCATAGAAAAAAACATTTTTTTTTTGGAAGTTAGGGTTAGAATTTAAATATAAATGAATACATTTTTTCCTAGTTTTGCTCAGCTTAGAAATATCTCATAAGCTAGAAACTTTTTTTTCTTTTTTTTAATATAGACAATCATCCAAAATATGTCGTAAATATTAATATTACTAATTGCAGTTTATTTGGCTGCTATACATTATTATTAAGAGAAAAGTTGTCATAAGAAACATTCACAATAGAAATGTCCATGACTTTTTCTGATTCTGGACGTGTTTTGAATTTTTTATTTTTTTAAATTCCACACAAATAACAATTTCTACAGTGAATCATTATAAAAGGTTTATAATATAATATAAAATTTAAGATTTGTATGTATATATCCAAATTTATGAGTAAATATCCAAAATGGAAAGGTCATGGAATATGCATTTTTCTATAAGGATTTTTTACAGTGAATATAAATCTTTCAAGTTATTTTTAGTTTATATGGGGAGTAATTTTTCAGTTTTTCTGAAATATGTGATTAGCTTAAAATAACCATTTTTTGGTAAATGCATTCTCTATATATATATTTTTGTAAATCTTTTTCTCTTTTTTTTTTTTTTTTTTTCTTCACACAAAGTATCAATTATGCAACAACATGAAAGTATAAAATAGATGTTTTCATCAAGTCAAATTTCATCATACTTGAAAAAAAGTTTAAATTAATTGTTTGGATGCTAAGTAATAAAAATTGACCTTGTATCCAAATAACAAAATTTACTAATCTGCGCAGTGCAAAAAACATACGTGCTCTTGTTCATACTTTTTTATTTTTTTTGGTCCCGTTCTCCATAATGCATTTGTTTGTCCCGTGGAAGGCCGTTGTGTTTGTATTGCCCACTTTTAGCTGCATCCCATAAGTTGTTCCCCTCAATCTGGGTCTAATCTCTCATGATCTGAAGCACGTAATTAAACTGGCATGAGAGGCTGCATGTTTCTTCCACACACACACCTCCTGCTTTTGAGGTTTCCACCAAGTGGAATTAAGACTGTAGGCTTTGGATTTCCTAAAGCACACACAGCAAGCTGCTACAGAAAGAGCGAACGCATCTGTGAATGTCTGTGCTGTGATATAGTCAGATTAATAAATAAATTGATCAAATTTGTATAAATAAATCTTCAGCAAATGAGGGAAAAAGAGTGTCCTGTTACCTGACCTGTGACCCCAACATGACTTGACAGACTTTGTTGGGCTGATAGTGGTATGACAATATAGTGTGCAATGGTGTCAGTGTTAACTGCTAGAAATTTTGCTGTACTGTTTATGCCCCAGAATATAGTTATGCATATTTCACTGGTTTTATTCTTTTGTTTTTAACTAAAGTGTTATGTAATGTGAAGCTGTTTTGATATGGATGCCAGACATATTGATTTATGAATAATCTAATCTTATGGTTTAGCATCCATCCAGTTCCTTTCTCTATGTGCCCGCTAAATATTTGAATAGATTTTATTGTAATAATGGATAACTGTTTGTTTTGAACACATGATCATTGATTGGGCACTGTAAAAAATACTAGGCCAATCAGAGGCTCAGGAGGCTCAGTGCTTTAGTGTGTCACGCTGTGTGTGTGTGTGCACGCTGAGGAACACACACACACACGTATGGATACACTGTCCGAAATTAGGTTGAACTTGATGAGAGATAATGGATCTTGTTTATCTCTTTCTCTTCCTCCGTCTCATTTCTTGCCTTAGTGGAGGAGGGCAGAGGCGATTGTGTGTGTATGTGTGTGCGTTCATGCAGTAAAGTGAGGGGAAAGAAGACCGTTGATGGCAGCACATGCAGAAACTCAAGCATGGCAGCTTGGAGAGAGAGAGAGAGAGAGAGAGCTGCTCGGACACAGTCATGACTCATCCTCATGTGTGCCGCCCCAGCTGCCTCTCACAGATAGTCCAAAAACAAATGACCTTTTTGTTCAAAATCTCCACATCTTACACACACCCGTAGTGTCTGAGTATTTCTCAGTGTTTTCCGTCTCGCACATACACGTAGTTTGTGAGTTGGCTTACTATCTTTACCACTTGAGAGTTTTATGTCTGGTTATGGTTATGTATGCATGTTAGTGGTCGACCAATATATGGGCCATATTTCCGACCGAGAGATTTTTCCATTTGGCCGATGTGTTGTAAACTGGACTTTTATTTTGACTGCGCACACAACTCTCCCATTCTCCGTCTTTATTAGTTTACAATCTCTATTTAAATGTTCTGTTTATATTTTAATTGTTAATATTAGAAAGTTTTAACTAACAAGATGAACTGAAATGCACTCTACTTTGGTTTACAAATTTGAAGGTTGCTTACAGAATCAATAAAGTTAGACATAATGTGAATTATGCATCATACAGAGCTTACAACCTTCTAACTACGTCTTGCTTTGCACCATTTGTTCAGTACTTTGGAAATAATTTGGCCCTTAGTGAAAACTTTACATCCTAATTGTATTAAGGCTTGACAAACGGCTGGTGCAACTCTACCCAGAATTCTATTGAGGCGTTGATGTGGACCCCTTTGACCTGTGCCTGTAAGCAACCGCAAAGCAACACTCTGGCAACCACCCATTCAACCCACATCGTGTTGGCAAGTTCTGCACGGGCGAGCAGCACCATGGAGTTCTGCCATTACATAAGCCACACATCCCAACATTACTTAAGATTATCTCTGTTTCCATCTCTCGCTCTCTCTCTCATTTGCTCTGTGTTGCTGATCAGTGTAGCCCACAATCTCTCTCTCTCTCTCGCTGAATAATTAATGGTGTGTTTGACAGGCAGGACACACTCTGGGCGGCTGAGCTCCTCTGGGAGAGCTGCTGTGGTAGAGTCACATTAGAGATTTCTCCTCACCACACACATGCTCAAACTGCAACACGTCATAAACTCTGCCAGTGGCTCCTTGTTTCAACCGAATGCGGACATTCATGCATATTTGAAGCACGGCAGTCATGGGATTTTCAGATTTTTGCTCTGTTTGTCCTGCTGTCGTGATTTTAAGTATTAATATGCTGGAACTGAGTTCATGCGATTTGTCTCTGTTTGTATACATTTGGTTCCAATATCTGATTTCTCATCTTTTCTCCAGCAAGGTCTTACAAAGTCTTAATAAATGCAGCTATTGAAATTGATTTCAGTCCTCTACAAGATTTTTTGGTAGAGTCGATTTTTATGAGGTAAAAGGTCATTTCTAAAAGCAAATATTGAAAAGTTGATCTGTGATACTAAAGTATTTCTGCACGTTAAACGTTCTGTTGCTTTTTTAAAGGATTAGTTAAGCCAAAAACACAACTTCTGCCATTTATTTACTCATTCTCATGTACTCAACAGTATAGGTGATTTCTGAAGAATATCCTGGTACATGATTCAGAGTTCCTATTCAAAGTCGTACTGGTTTGGAATGGTATTAGAGTAAGCAAATAAAGGCAGAATTTTCATTTTTGGCTGAACTAATACACTGTCATAATGGATAAAACCGAATGGGGGAATTTTAGTATGGGAATATATTGGTTCACTGTAAAAATAGGTGGTTGTGGTTGCCAGAAATTTACCATAAAAAATACTGTAATACTATAATAATGCACATAGTGCAAAACATCATCAGGGTATCACATACTAATGCAATAAACATTCATTAAATAACACAAATGAAATGCGAACCACCATAACGTTTACTGATAACAAAAATGGAAAAACTAAATTTATATAAATTATAATTGTATTTGACGTGTAAGAAAATACAATTGTGACACTAAGTTTGGTAATTAAAAAATGTTTTAGACATTTGATTGTAGTTTACAGTAAATTAATTCATAATTGACTATTCTTGACTTTATATTGTAAGTTAATCAGTTAGCAGGTTTTACTGTACAGTTTTTTTTTTTATGTTCTGAACTTTGTCTGACATTTTCGTAGAGCTTTAGAGAGGTAGCAGAACAGAGCGGAGTTTATTGATGGTTTTTGTATTACTGTTTGTAAGAGTGAATATGTGGATCCCAGTGTGCTCTCTGCAGTTCAGTCCTATATCTGCTTCAATCTGTAGACGTTCTGTCTGCCGTCTTCCAATCTTTCGGTTAAACTCCCTCCTTTTTTCATTCTCATTTTGTCTGAGAGCTTTCATTCTGTGAATAACTAAATCTTTTTGTTTCTATCCATCATTTGTTCCTTTTACTTTCTTAAACCCACAGTCTTGAGAGTTTTAGTCAGAACTTCTCTCTGGTGTGAATGAACTCACCATTTTAAGTGCTTATTTTGTTCATTCATCCTTTGCCCCTTTCCCCACCCCTCACTCTCTCACTTATTTCTTTTTCTTGCTTTTGTTTGTCTGTTCATCCACTGGCTCAGTGTTCACTGTATGAGGTGCTTGCAGGGTTTTTCAAGTTGCTAGTTTGTTGCTAAGTGACTGGATGGAGATACAGAGAGAGACTGACTGAAACGAAGAGATGCAGTCATTCTTGGCTCTATGCTGTGTGAAAGAGTGTCTCTCTCTCTCTCTCTCTCTCTCTCTCTCTCTCTCATTTGTTCTGACCCCCTTGTGAGGGTGACATTTTGTCGCTTTTTGAAATGAGAACTCTAATAATAAAGTGTTGAGTCTTGCTCACCATTTCTCACTTTTTCTTTTAAGCTTGGATTTTTTTTTTTTTTTTTTCTATTTATCTTAGTCTAATTATCTAAATTACATGTTTTTGTTGTATTTTGCAGCAGTGTTTTTACTATTGTTTATATTATCTATTTTTAATGTTTCTTTTTCAGTTTTAGTAATTGTTTTTGTAATATTTATTAGTGGTTTAGTTTAGTTTTAGTAATTGTTTTTGTTCCAATAGTGCTAAACGGAGTACCACATTTGTAAAACAAATTTGCCAAATTCTAAAAATATTTAAGAATCCACAGAGTTGGGCTCATATGGAGTCTATGTGGGCAAACATTGATTGACCCCGTGTATTTTGGAACAGTAGATCCAGTCATGAATTATTATAGATTCTGGATCTTTTGGCATGTGTTTGGGATGGATACTTGTCTGATTGTATGCTGAATAACATCTCTTCCCATTTTCCTGCGTTAGCGTGCTCCATGATCTGGAAATGCAGTTTCATCGCAGTGCTCATGGCAGTGTGAGATGAGGTGAATGTTTCCTGCAGAGGGCACACAGACCTCCACTGAGCCTAAACTCAACGCAGTGTGCACACAATTAGCCTCCCAGCTATTTTTTTTCTTGCTAAAATAGAAGCAAATTAAAATGCTGTCATTACCCCTTCCATGGAGGGAGCTGTGTCCTAAGGCTGCTGGCCATGCAAATGAGACACTGGTGGCTTTCGCAGAGGCCCCTGTTGCAAAAAGAAGCACTCAACGTTGTGTGTGTGTGTTCTGGATAAAGATGCAGGATGGAATAGAGCTCGATGTAGTGTGGTCCTCCATCACAAGATCTCTAACAGGAAGTTTTCCTGCCTTTGAATGCAAGTGGTTGTTCCTTTTCAGTGCATGTGTGCTGAAAGGCGTTAGAATTTGATCTATTGTACAGATTGTTTTTTTGTTTTGTTTTTTGGCACAGTGCACTGCATACCTAGCAAATTTTTGTCCAGAAATTATATTGCTTAAGGTCAAGATCATGTATCCTGATACATTAAATATGTATTTTTTATTTATTCATTGCCATAAGCTTTATTTTTCATTCAACACTGAATGAAATTCAGTTCAGCTGTTCTTTACACAATTTTTTTTTTTCTATTGCAGTATGCCCTTTTATCAGTTCACAAAAGGAGAAAAAAACTGTCCCTCTTGCACTTGTCCAAATAATGATCAATGGCCAAGATCAGGATTTTTGCTGAATAATAATAAAATTTCCCTATGTTTTTCACTAATCCCTATCGTATGCCCTCGGAAAACTTGGAAAATATGGCATGAGCCGTGTTGGATCATTTTTTGATACTTTTTTTAATCATTTTTTAAAGCTTCAAGCTGGTTTCTGTTCACTGCCATTATATGGATGAACACAAGCAACTTTTAATTTTCTCCTTTTGTGGCCCGTAAAAGAAAGAAGGCCGTACAACATTAAAGCAACACCAGGGTGAGTAAAGAAATGGCTGAACTTGAATTTTTGGATGAGCTATCCTTTTCTAGTGGCTTAAAATTACCACACTTTTTTTTTTCTTAAAAAAAGTTACCCCTGTTTGCGTCTGTTAGCATCTGTTGGAACTTATATTTGCTGATTGAACATGCTGAATCAGTGTAAGAATGTCTGAAAAAGTGACATGCTGTAATTTGACGACGTTGGTCTGCGAGCGTCGATGTGGTGTGAATTGGCCTTTAAAAATACTTTGCCTATAACAGTAGCCAAAAACAATGCCTAAAAAGCTATTTGACTGTCAACCATCACTCATTAACCAGTATCTCTTTATGCTATAGAAATAGGTCAATACTGATTTCATACTGACTTTAACGATTCGTTTTAATCACTGTTACAGTATTCATCAGTGTTCAGTAAAACTCCAGTGGCTGTGTGTAGACCTGTCCTCTTTTCTCCTTTAGCGTTTCCAGGTGCCAGCAGTCAAATCCCTCTGTGTCCTTCCAAACAGAGGAAATGCCCTTCCAAGAGAACCCCACTCCATATACTCACACACACTCTCTCTCTCACACACACACACACCTTTTGTCTTTTTTTATTAAAGAGGCCACGGGTACACCTTTCATTGTGATCCGTTTTTCATTGCTTGTCTGTCTTTACCCCAGTAATGTCACCATGACCTAAATACCATTTTCCCTTAAACTTCCTGTCTCAGGGCTCATTTCACCCAGTAAGGGCTTTATTTCATTTATATGGCAATTCATTTATTTCATACAAGGTTCCCACAGTATTGCAAAACATTGAAATATCAGGCCTGTAAATAGATGATAAAAATAGATAACAAATACAGTGAAATATTGCAACTTTTTCATTTTATTTTTTATTTTTTTAAATGTATGGCATCATGTGATGGCAAAGCTGAATTTTCAGCAGCCATGACTCAAGTCTTCAGTGTCACATGATCCTTAAGAAGGTAGTCTAATATGCTGATTTGCTGCTTTTTTTTCTGTGAAACCATAATACATTTTTCACCCCAGGATTCTTTGAATATAAAGTTGAAAATAACTATTTATTTGAAATGGGAATCCTATGTGAAATTCAAGGTTATGCGTCCTGCTGAATGGAAGTTTTCATATAAAAAAATACACACAAAACAAAAACTCAAGGACCCCAAGTGTTTGAACAGGGTTCTGCTCTAAAATATTTTACAGTTAATAGTTTGCTGTAAAGAAACAACAAAAACAAACAACAAAAAGATTTTCTTCCTTTTAGTGAGTCTCAATAAAAGCTTTGATTTGTCATGTCATTCAAT
>NC_140212.1:14866624-14878516 GCF_951802725.1 Rutilus rutilus | reverse complement strand
TGTGTGTGTGTGTGTGTGTGTGTGCTTGCATGTTTTTTCTAGGTGTACAGTGAGTACTGAGTCTCACTGTGAAAAGATGTACCAACTTTTTGAAGGGTGTGTATCTATGTGAGCTGGATCAATTATCATGTAATCAGCTTTAATCTCCCAGACAGCCTGCATGCACTCAGCCAATATACCCTGCAATGCAAACATATATTATATTTTATTACCCTCTAATATGCCATCAATTTGTGGCCTAATTTTTTTTATATCATTCATTATTTCTTAGTCTTTGCATTTCAATTAACCAAGATTGAAAGCAGTTGCTGACATTCAAACAAGCCTTGCCATACAAGTGAGAGGTACGCAATGAGCCTGTGCAATATGTCATGATGCACCTCTTTTGAGCATACAAAAGCTGCTTGACTTATGACGCCTCACTGCCCATTTGTGTGATGTCAATGTCTAATGCATTGGCTCATAAACGTGTAGGAAATCAGTAGTGATACAAGAATAAAAAATAAAAAAATGCTTCCCTCACAATATTTTTTCAATTTGCTTAATCAACCGCTTTTGACCAGACCACTCTAAAGTGCTATAAGCAAAGGCAGGATAGGTTTTTTTTTTTTTTTTTTTTTTCAGACCTGTCTCGTTTAATGTCTTTTGAAACCACCTGCAGTCAGAAATTGTCCAAGTAACAACGTGCATCAACTTCACAATAATGTTTACCTGACACTAATAGCAGAACTTGGGTAATACCTTAAGGCAGTGAATTTCTTTTAATTTTATTTTTAACCAGCCATCTCTTGTGACATAAAATAGCAGTTCACCAATAAATTATATAAGCTCAGTTAAGCCACTGCAGTGCTGGAAAGCATACAAAGGAAAAAGAAAAAGAAAGAAAAGCAGCCTCTGCCCAGCCTTTTAGACTTGAGCGGCACCCAGCACTCTGAGGGTTAAAGCAGAACTGCAGTGAGCCCTACTGCAGTGTCTAAAGCATTTGGCTGATCGCAACAGTACATCAAGAGAGGGGGAAAAAAAATCTAAATGGTTCTCTTTTTTTCTTCTTCCAAAAATCCTTTTATTGCATTTGTAACATTTGGCACAGTACAAATTCATGGTGCTTTTACAAGATAAACCTGCAAAGATCAACATTGACCTTTTTCTTTTCTGTTTTTTAAAGAAAGACTTCTCAGTATAAATGTTTTTTTTTTGTTGTTGTATTTTTCACTGCATTCTCTGTAGTATTTAGAAATCACACAGAATGCCCTTTTTAAACAAGACTACCCTCATTTCTTAAATTCAGTACAGCATCTTAAAACAACTCATTTTTTAAATAGGAGTTATAAGTTAGAAAATAGTTTCAATTTCTTATTTTTAATATAATCTGCTTTTCTATTACCAGCCCATGGTAGTTTCAGTTTTTCCATATATATTTATTTATAAGCATGTACAACAAGAATCAGTCTTTAGGAATTGCACTCTGTACAAAAAAAAAAAAAAAGTAGTTCCTGTCTTTTTTCTCTTTTGTGCATTCTATTGCATGTTTTTATGCTGGGGTGAGGGTGGGCTTATAAGGGAGAGAGAGAGGGTCATTTTGACTGAGGTTCTGATTTGTTGGGGGCAGATTATATCTGAGTCTCTTGTACTTTCTCCTTGGTGTGAGTTTTTATGACAAGGGCCTCAGGAATAGCAGTGGGCAAGGTTCGAGGCAGAGAATTTCCAATGCTGTTACTTTCTGTCCATTTGGCACCATGGCCTGGTGGCTTGTAAGTGTTGTATTTGGGCTTCAGGGTGCTGTAGTCGATCTTATGTGGGTTGTAGTCCACCTTGTGAGGACTGTAATCCATTTTGGACTTGTGGGGGCTGTAGTCACAACTGACATATTCCGCTTTGAGGGGGCTGTACTCTGCCTTGAAAGCACTGTAGTCAGGTTTGAAAAGGCTACAGTCTGTCTTGAAGGGGCTGTAATCGGATTTGAGTTTGGGCATACTATAGTCAGTTTTCGATTTCGGAACACCATACTCTGGTTTGAACGGACTGAAGTCTGGTTTAGGAGTATGAGATTTGTAGTCCGGTTTGTGAGTACTATATCCAGATTTGTAGGGACTCTGCTCAGGTTTTTTGTGTATGTGGTAATCCGGCAATGACTTGTGTGAATAGTCCGTCAGTTTATGAGAGCTGTATTCCAGAGTAGGTTGGTACATATAGTCTGTTTTAGGTTTGTAGGTGTTGTAGTCTGACTTGTGTTTGTGGATGCTGAAATCTTGCTTGGGCTTATGGGTACTGTATTCTAGTTTTGGTTTGTAGCTGAAGTCAGATTTGTGGGTGTTGTAGTCCAGTTTGTAAATACTGTTATGATCCCTTATTTCTGGGAGAGTCAGTGCCCCCTCCCCTGCTATATTGGCAGCAGATGCTGGTGGTGGCATTTCTTCCTCTACCGGAATAATTTCCACAGTTCTGGCTGCAGCCACCGTGCTCCTCTGCTGATGCCGCTTTCGTAGTTTATAAAATACAATTAGCATGATTGCTGCTAGCAAGGTTACTGCCACAAAACAACCTATAATGATCTTTGTTGTCTTCATCACCTCATCCAGACTGGTACTGGCTGGGTTGGGCGGCTTTCCTGTTGTCACTTTTGAGCCAGGTACAACAGATTGGCGACTTGGGGGAGTGTCAGTGCTCTGGAGCAGGACTGTAGGCGTTGAGATAAAAACCGGCTGAAAGACGGATGGCGAGGCCGTGGTAGTGGTGCTGGCGCTTGCTGTGGTTGTGGTGGTTTTAGGCTTGGGCATTTCAGATGTGGTGTTCAGTACCTCCACTGTGACTGTGGTGAAGTAACTGAGGTTAGATGTGTTGAGTTCAGCCGCACTTACATTTAAATAGGCTGAAGCGTTGGAATTTCCGGCCGCATTGGACACCATGCAGGTATACATACCCGTGTCACCTGCTAGCACATTTGAAAAGTTAAGAGTCCCATCATTTAACACGGTTATCCGTGGGTGGCTTGATGCATGAGTTAGAACAGTCCCGTTTGGTAGGAGCCATCGCACGGCAGACATTGCCGCTGTTCGACATCGCAATTCTGCCACACGTTCAGCAGAAATATTCAGATCTCTCGGGGCATCAGCAATGAAAGGGGCAGAGCACTGCATTGCCCCGGTGTCACCCCTGTCCAGCTCAACCAACTGGCGGCCTCTCATGTGTGCAGGGGAGTGACAACGCCCACAGCATGTCGAGTTGGTAGGGATATACTCGCGTAGCCAACGTGCTAGCCAGAGTGAGTCACAGCCGCAGTTCCAGGGGTTATGGTGGAGGTGAAGTTCCACCAGGTACTTCAGTGGGGTAAAGAGAGCATGGGGCAGTGAGCTTAGATTGTTATGGGCCAAATTCAGTTCCACCAATGAGGCCAGGTCATCAAATGCATTTCGCTCAATTAGCCCTATTTGAGAGTTCATGATCCATAACTTTTTGAGTGATGACAGTCCTCTAAATGAACCTGGTTTGATCTCAGGAAAGAGGTTCTCTGAGATTTCCAGCTCCTCCAGCCCAACCAGAGGCGTCAGGTTGGGCATCTCTCCTCGAATGTTGCACATCCCCAGGTTGAGGTACTTGAGGTTGACTAGACCCTCAAAGGCCCCATCTGAGATGTACTCCAGTTTCCTCAGTTCACCCAGATCCAATCTCATTAGAGATGGCACTCTGTTAAATGCGTACGATGGGATGCTTTCAATGGGGTTATTCCTCAGCCACAGCTCTCGCAGCTTGGACAGATACTCAAATGCCCCACTTGGCACCACTGTCAGCCTGTTATCAAATAGTTCCAGTGTATTGAGATTAGTCAGCCCACTGAAGGCTCCCACTTCAATCTGTCTAATGGCGTTGCGACCCAGCTGCAATACCTCCAGGTGATGGAGGTTGCGGAAAGAGTCGGCCTGCACAGCCTCGATGGCGTTCTCCATCAGGTTTAGGTGCCGGGTGTTACTGGGTATTCCTGGTGGCACACGAGAGAGCCCACGCCTGGTGCACACCACCTTGCTGAGCTGGTTGTTGCAGGAGCAATCAGTCGGGCAGCCCTGGGGCCCTGCCGCGGCCGCCACCTCCACGCACACTTGAACCATGAGGAACAGGACACAGAGCAGGGCGGCTTTCCTGGCTCGACGCACAGCTACCCGCCCCAGGAGACTCATGATGTGGCACATTCATAATTCAGCATCGTCTGGGGGGGCGTGGGGTGATGATGGAGGTTGGGGAGAAGGGGGTAGTAAGTGGGGGGAAGGGGAGGGGTTCACCTCTGACTAATGAAGCCCTACCCTGGGTTAAACAAAACTCTAGATTGTTTTTCCATTTACTGAACTGGAGGCTAAACGTTCAGTGACAAGTACTCGAGAAAAGAGGGAGAAGTGAAAAGCCAAGGTATAATGAATTAAATAAAACAGGGGACTATATTTTATGTATAAAAATGGTTTGAAAGGCTCAACACCTACCTCAAAGGTTTTATACGTCCAATTTTTGCAATCACAAAATAGATTTTTTCCTCATTCTTATATTCCCAGGATAAGCAAAGCCTTCTCTTTTTTCATTTGTCAGAAAACAAGAGATGAATGCCAAAATGGCCCCTAATAAATCCACAGAGGAGCATCCGAGAAGATGTGTAGTGGCTCTGCAGGGCCTCAGAGCTTTAGGCAAGAGTACCAATCCAGTTTGGCTCCTATAGAAGCGTTCGCTCTTGCACTATCCACAGATGCTTGTCCTTGGATACCTCCGCTTGACGCTGCTACTAAATGCCTGTGTCTCCATAGAGGACCGCTCACACATGCTAAACCAGTGTAGGGGGAGGAAAAAAAGGGAGGGGTAGTTAGAGGGGGGAAAGAGAGAGGAATAAGAATGAGAAATCCAGTCTTTTCAAATGTTTGTCTATGCTTTTGTTTAAAGAATAATAAAAGTGCCCCTCTAATGTTCCCACTCACTTTACTTTGTCCGTCTCCCTTTCTCTCAGTATGTTTTGTCCGCTCGATTTGTCAGCACCTTGTCCAGCTGAAAAGATAGTGACACTGCGGTCATTAGCGCATTTCTTTCCTTAAGTAGCTCCGGGTTCGATCTTCATACACGCGCTATCACACAGCGAAGGCTTTAGGGTTCTTTCTACACACTTCCCAATTATCCTTATAATTTTCTGTAAGAAGTTGATGATGAGAGTCCAGGGAAGGTGTAAAGGGAGGCATCAGTGCAGAGACAGCTCCGTAAGAAGGCTCGTTCACTGGAGAGAGATCGCTCTCTCTCTGCCTTGTTCTCCTTCGCTCTCTCCTTCTTTCGAGCGTGCTCTCTCTCTCCCTGGAATGAGAGAAAAAGGAGTGTGTTTCTCCCCCCTCTCTGTGACGTTGTGTTGATCAGAGAAGTATCCGTATAGCGCTGCAGTACTCTGAGCTCAGTGCAGAGTTGAAGCTCTCAGCTTTGTCAGCGGCACAGCTGTCCGGCTCAAGCTGGTGGACGAGCGCTGAGGCAAGGGAAAAGTGGCTCCCCATTCCAACATCTTTCCTTGCTCCCTCCTTTCTTTCCTTTTTATTTTTAACCTCGCCGGCACCGGGTTAGTCCTTCCTGCTGCTGTGCACCGATGTTTTTCGCTGTGTTCTGTGGTGCAGTAGCAGGCACCCGGGACGCAGGCTTACTTGCCTGCTCTTCTTTTTGTCCTTCAATGAAAACGTGAATGTACTGCTGACGCATCACACTCCAAGCAGTGCATTGGTTTGATGCATTGGTTTTAGTACGTTAGCTCATCCGTATCCGCCCCCCTCTCTCTCTCTCTCTCTCTCTCTCTCTCGCTCTCTCTCTCTCCTGCGCTCTCTCCTGCTCTCTCTCACTCTCTCTCTCTCTCTCTCTCTCTCTCTCTCTCTCTCTCTCTCTCTCTCTCGCGCGCTCTCTCTCTCGCGCGCTCTCTCTCTCTCATCTTTCCTCTCCCTCCCTCTCTCCCCCATATTTGTCCCTCTCTCCCCGTTTTTTTCCCTCTCTCTTCAAGGTTCCTGTATTTTGTAGATCTGTTTAGAGTTGTCTGCAGTCTGGCAGTGAACTGTTGCGATTTGGAGACGGTTACTTCTTTCCACAGATAAACAGTCCAATTGATGAATGATTTTAGTCTGTCCTCCACACTCCCTGCTGGGACTCTCTTAATGCCTTTCAACCCTCAACATATTCCCCCCTCAGCCCCCGTCTGTCTTCTCTTGAGTTGATGCGGTGAGGTGGAGTGATTTGTGTGGTCTGATCCTACACTTGGTCAGTGAGACTTCTCTGATGACTGAACCTTGTGGGAGCGAGTGTCACTACTGGTCGACCGGTGTTCTTAGTCCACAGGAAATCATGGGAGGGGTGCTGGACAGCTCAGCATGTGTGCTGCCAAAGGCTATTGCTCTCTTCAGATGGATTAAGCCTCCTCTAGATGCTGTAGAGGGAGTCTCTGTACTGTGCAAAGCTGGGCCTGTGTTGAGGACACATTCTCACTTTCTCCCTCTCTCTTTTATCCTCCGTTCCAAGATTAAAATATCTCCTCTGTCATGCAGTGGGAGCTTAGATGGTCCCCTCACGAAGAGAATATTGGCTTACCATTTTAAACCATTTCCTCTATGGAGAGAGCTGTTAAGCAGTTCTTTTTTTAGCCAATCACTCTTTCATACCTTTGGCATGTTGGCTTTTGGTCAGTTAGCCAGCAGGTGAAAGGTACTTTAAAGAGGTGCTTTCAGGAAGGTTTCATCTTACGCTTGTAACAGCAGATGTCATAGAATTGAACAGCAGTGTTAAACAGAACGGCACCCCGGGCAACCAATGGCTGGCATTTTGACATACCACTGTGTATGTGTGACAGTGAGACTGTGTTTGTGAATGTCTTTGTGAATGACACCCATAGCTTGTGGTAATGCCTGAATATGAAGTAGGACACATTAAGGGATTGGTGACCCGGTTGCATAAAGTGAAAAGTGTCTGGGGACATTATTCAAATGTGTACACACGTGACCCACATGCCTCTTGTGAATTATGACCAATGTGTGCTAGAGTGTGTAATGTATATTTGTTTGTGTCTGTGAACTACACACCTCTGAGTGTGAGACTGGGTGGCCGTTGGCAGGCCTCCACCATCATTTGGGCCATTCCACTCTCTCTCTGTGACGTTGACCCAGAACACCATTCGTATAGTGGGGACGCCCAACCCCCAACCCCTCAAACTCCAGGCCTTCTGGAATGATCTTATGCAGGCGGAGAGGGCCCAGCTTGCCAGCTCAACCTGCCCTAGGCTGAGGGACGCAGGGAGAGGTCTGCTCGGTATCAGCACCAGCGACCCAGTTTGACGGGTTGGGTCTTGTCAGTAAGTGGGCGAGTAAGGGCATGATGGCAGCCTCAGGGTTTGCCAGTCTATCTGGGATATATAGGGTCTGCTGCATGTAGGTCAGCCTGCTTCCCTCGTCCAATTCGCTGGAGAGGACCAATACCATCCCAGCGATATTTGCACTTACTGTACTATGAGAGCAGTGCATATAGTCTTTCAAAGCATGTGTATAGAAGTTGGGAAAAGGTGGGAAACGTTTTACATAGTTTGAATAGTTTATTGAGAAATCATCTACATTTAACCCACAATTTGAAAATAAGTTGCACAGAAAAGTACGACCTGTTTTCATTGTTTGATTTCATTGTTTGAAGTGCCCTAAAGACACTTTTGTTGTTGTTGTTATTACAATTATAACTATTATTATTATTATTATTAAACTATATATAAAAAAAAAAAAAAAGAAAAGAAAAAGTTTTCTTTTTAATCTTTACTCTTCAAGTTTTAGCCAATATGTGCTGGTGGTGTTTCAGAAGAGAAATAGTTTCCACAATTGACTCCAAACTCTGGTATGGAACATGCACTGTTCATTTTCTAATCCAGTCTTAATGGATACACATTGTTCAGCCCTACATTCAGAATTAACACATTTTGGAATTAAAAAGGTGTTGCAAATATATTTTAATACTGACTTTGAAACTTGTAACACATTCTTTTTGTTTCCACACCTGCCCCTTTTTTCCAGTATATTAAATGAATGCTGTGTCCACAGGCCATTGAGGAAGCTGACATAGGAACTATATGAAGCTGACACTCTGAAACTTGCACTGCCCCATCACGGTTTTCCATTCCACTGCGCTACTTTATTTTTCAATGTACTGTATGACTGTTGCACTCAAGTCTTGCGTCTTTTGCAGCGTCTCGTGCATGACACGACTTTCCAAAAAAGCCGCACTCAAGTAAAAATAAGTTCAACTTTTAAAAGATGCGTCTCGAGACCATGCGCTTTTTCAAAGTCAAATTTCTTTCTGTGTGAACCAGCCCTAAGAAGCAGAAATTGCCAAATAAGTATTTCCATCATGTCTAGACCTTATAGATGCAAATATAGCTGTACCTTAATTCCAAGTAAGATAACCATCTCATGTGAAACTAAACAAAATATCACACATTAGACAAGATACCAGACTGAGCAGAAATCGTAAACAACAAATAGCATGTCTAGCCCACAAATAGTTGTACATTTGTCAGAGTAGAAGTAAACTAAATGTCTGGTCTGAATAGAATGTATGAATATGAGGATAAGTATATGATATTAAAAGATGCAGTAGACAAAAAGCATTAATGGATCAATACAAGAATAATGTTTGAAAGGATTAACCATAAAATAAATTTTTTTTTTTTTTTTTTATACGCCACATTTAACAAGATTTCATCTTTAATATGAATGAGTATGAATGACAAATTTTTACTTTTAAGTTGCATTTGTTCTTTGTCATTTGTTTTAAGTTGAGATTTGCACATGAGTTAACTGTAAACTGCAAACATTAAACTTTGCTGAAATTAAGTGTTCTGTTAACTTGGCTAAACTATTATTACTAAAACCAACACTGAAACTAAATATATAAGAAACTATATATATATATATATATATATATATATATATATATATATATATATATATATATATATATATATATATATATATATATATATATATATATATATATATATATATATATATATATATATATATATATATATATATATATATATAAAAACTAAATAGAAATGTTCAAAAACTAAAAAACAAAACAAAACTAACAAAACCATTAATGAAACTAACTAAAACTAAACTGAAATTTATAGGAAATTTGAAAATTATATTAAAATAAAAACTATTTTAAAAATGCAAACCTATAATAACCTTTCTGCCCATACCAGTTGAACAAACTTCAAGCTTTTTTTTCAATATTTGAAGCCTAGGACAGGTGGAAACTGTAATTTCGTCTAACACTTTTGACCTTGAGTGGGGTATGGTGACCAGAGACTTTCATTTTCATTTCAATTTCTAGGAATTAATTCTAGAAGAGATTAGTCATCACACTAACACGGGCTCTCTGTCCACTATCATTCACATCATATTGTCCAACTGTGAACAGCTGTTAGAAAACACATGCAACAAGATTGAGTTTTATCTATCATTTCACTTTGCTATCATCATGACTTTCCCCGTTTCATCCTCTCTCATCACTTTCTATCCGTTCGTTTTTTTTTCGTTTTTTTTTTTTTCTCTATGGTCACTTTCCTTCTCACAATCCCCTTACTCTGTTTTAACCATCTGTAATATAATATTTGTGGACCAGTGGATGTTTAATGATATTTGCCTTGATTGTTTTTCCTGTGATGGATTGGTTTAGCTCAAGACAATTCACTCCAAAGGGATGGAGAGAGTGTCGTCCCTCCTGCTCCAGCACTCTTTTAATGGCTATTGTTTGCAAACTAATGACCTTCATTAAACCTCTCTATGTGTATTAGAATGTTCCAGCCCAGATTAAACACTGGTCGAGATCACCCAAAAAATAAAATTCTAGTAATTTACTCGATCTATTTTTGTTCCAAGCCCATGTGACTTTCTTTCAAAGAGTACAAAAGGAGAAATTTTGAAGACTTGTCCTGATTGAAATTGCAAGGTTGACTGAAGCTTTCAAACTTCAAATAAGGAGGCAATAGCACTACAAAAAGTGGTCCATATGACTTGTGTGCTATAAATATTCTTAACCATACATCAGCTTTGTATGAGAAACTCTTAGCTCTCTTTTGCACATTTTTTTAGATAGTACAAATGTTTGAATTGTGAATGATTATTCTCAGTTGCAGTGGTTAAGTCTTAAAAGCAGCAGGCAGCCAGTCACCCTGCTGTTAATGAATATAATTTTTTCCCTAAATTTCACTTTTACGTAGCAATTTTCTTGACCGATTTTGTCAATAATAACGACATTTTCAGATTAGCATCTTGTTTTGCTCCAAACTTATCTTAACTGACATCTGACATACTTCTGTGGGTATATGGAAGGTGCCACACATCAAAATGACTGACTGACTTCTTTTAATGAGATATACACAGCTGAGTTCTTTTTTTTCTTTTTTCTTGTTCTCTGGTGGTTCTTCAGGCCTGATATAGAGTATTCATTAGTAGAGGAGGATGAAAACCCTGAGTCCTTAACTGCATATTAAATGGCCTTTTTTTAACATACACACTGAAATGGAGGATTCACTGAAGGGTAAAACAATGTCATTATTGAGTGCCAAACTGTGTTGTTCCTTAAAACACAATATGTGGTGTAGATAAAGATCATTTAAGGACACAGGCACACTAGACTGAACGATTGACGCATAGGAATGAATAAAATATGTTTTGAAGACTGGAAAAATCTAGAAATTATGAAGGAATACGACAAATTGAATTTCCAAAAAGTGCACCTCATTGGGTGCAAATGCACCAAGAAATATAGCTTCTGAATGCAACAAATGAATATTTTCTCAACTTTTTTACATGGAGTGTCACCTTAACAAACTTTTTTTTTCTTCCCTTTACACCCTTCCATCCTCAGCTGTATAAACAGTATGACAAAGTTCACAACCCAGCCTTTTGAGGAATGTTAAAAGGGCATTTAAAATAATTTTCAAACAGGACAGGGATTTGCATTGGGATTTGCTTTGTGGCCCGGCTTGCTTAGCATTCTAGAACACTCAGTGCTCATTTCCACTGAGCTGTCATGCCACCCAGCATGTAAAAGCTTCTTTCTGAGTCTGTTTGTGGCTCTGTGTATATAATACTTCTAAGGCTATCAAGTCATTCATGCAATTTTGAGACAGCCTCCTCTATGCTAGCCTGCTAGATAATGCTACCTTGGTGACAAGTTTAAATAAGCAGAATTCACAACTCTAGTATTCAGTGCAGAAACCTTCAGTTAGAGAATACCAAATGTTAAGTTTGCAAGAAAAGAAAAAAAACGATTTTATTCACTTTGTGCTTAATCAATAGCATTATCAAGTCCAGATCTCAACTTTATTGCAAATGTCATTTTATTCTCACCTTATTTTCAATACCTACTGAACTGATTGTGATTCAATTTCACTCTCATTGTCAAGTCTTCTAAAAAAATAAAATAAAAAAAAAACTTTATATGAGGTCACAAAAAGGCCATCTCGGCTTCATCGTCAGCGAGATATCAACCATCGCCGCTACCAGAAGCTCAGAGGCTCTGAGGAACAAGATTTTGGCATAATATTTCACAGGGGTTTTTATATTGGGGTACATAATGGAGCCTAATATATTCCAATGGCACCATTAAGCTGTAGAGTTACAGGAAGATTGAGGTCTGTTAGATTTAAATGAACAATATGCCCACAGCCTTTTCTAGACATGAGGGAGAGAGAGAAAGGCGCACAGGCCTACAGGCAGAGGTAATAAGAGTCTGGCAATCTAATGCATGGGGAATTATATCCACTCAGAAAAGGCAAATCAAGGTGAGTTTCTTTTTTTTCTTTTTTTTTTTTTTACAGTATTAGAAAATATGGATCATCCATAGAAAGAC
>NC_140212.1:14816624-14861624 GCF_951802725.1 Rutilus rutilus | reverse complement strand
TAAATTTCAAATAATATGTCTTTATGCAGTTGTCAGAATCCAGGGAGCCATGTAATTATCAGTTTCTTACATGTCTAAAAGCAGCCTCAAATACTGGTTTTGCCCCCATCTAGTAGTTTGAGATTTAGACTTGTCTTTTGTTAAAGATAAGCTATTTTTGAAGAACACTAGCTGTTTCCAACCACCTGTTTTTATGTGCATTTTGAGATATTGCACAAAAAAAAACTATAAAACACCAAAATGCGCATCAATTCTAAAAATGCACATCAAAATCTTATGCGCTCAATTGAGTCTGATACACTTTTTATCCGATAAGAAAACATGCGCATAAACTAAAATGGAAACACATTTACCGACTAAATTACCTCCAAGAACTCTTACACGACTGCATTCTCGAACAGCAGGCATCCGCCTCCGAAAGCAAGATAACTTTATTGCATTTCGTCTGCGCTCTCTGAGGCGCAAGTCATTTATTATAGGCCTGTTCGAAATTATTATATGCTGGGGCTTCTCCTACTGCAGCAACTTCCATTTTTCTTAGTGATATTTAGCTCCAGTTTATCAGGAAGTGACGATCTTGTTCTCTTTGGCTCACTGGATGGAAACAGTGCTTTATTCGCAAATGTTTAATGCGATATTCCAATTTTGCGCATAAGTTAAATTCGCAACTTTGGATGGAAACATAGCTACTGTTGAAAAGTGGATCGGACCGAGCACCAAAACGCACTTGTAGCAAATCAGCAGTAAGGGGGCGTATCTCCGAGAAGCTTCCCAGCGCTGGAGAGACCTTAAGCAGCGGGAAGGCTTGATAATAGATGCCGAGGTTGCTTTATTTCTTCTCTACATGGTTTTGCTGTTTCACGGAACTAAGATATGCTGTCTTTTTCTTGAATATACTTGTCATCTTTGTTATTATAATCCTTGAACATCTAAACCTCCTCCACCGCCCATTTCAAGCATCGGCTCCCAAAGTGTGTCTGAAAAGTGAGATAACATACTACTAATATATGGTTTTTCTTTTGGTTACCCTTTTAGTGATCACTATAACCCGAATCTACAAATCTTGTCACATTTGTAATGTATTAGTTACTTGGACTGTTGTTATGTTGGGAGCTGTTTATGAAAATGGTGTTTGTTTTTTAAATGGAAGGGATGACTTTGCCATTGATAAAGTAGAGGAGCTGAATTATCATAGTAACACAAATTTATTTCACTTATTAATGACATCAAACCTATGAGTTTTATATTTAGTCCAGAAACATACTAATACTTTGCAATAGGGCTGCACGATTTGGGGAAAATGTCATATTGCGATAATTGAGGTAAATATTGCGATTGCGATATGCAATATAATAAACAAATGGTTTCATGAGTCAGCTTGCTTGGTTCTCAAGGAAAATAAATGCACACACAGATTAGTGATAATCTGCCTAAAGAAAAAAGTTCTTTAATGAAGAGCAGTGAGTGTTTTTCTCTGTTCCCTTTGTTCTTTGATTAACTTTAGCGACAGATATAATTAGTGGCTACTGTGTACTGTCCCTTTAAGACCAGCCGCTGTTGTCAGAGACGCGGATCTCACACGCGCCTCATTCTCTCACGAGTCACAACTCTTCACGTTCATCATAAGACTACTCTTATGTTATGAAGATACTCGACAAAAAGACATTTTGGCATAATTGTGTGTGTTATTGTTCGTTCAAGCTCGAAAGAGAACTGTATTCTGGCATGCTGTTTTGTGCGCACGCACGATATTAGCGCGAGTCTTTCTGTGCGTCACAGTCAGGACATTCACAGGCAGGGCAAACTTTTTTGTCTTATCGCGCATGAATGGTTTAAAAGCATTTGCATGAATAAGAGCGGGATCATGTAACACTAGCCAAAGGATGGCAAAAATTAACAGATGCTGCGTTAATTGCGTTAACAGCGCTAATTTGTTTATTTAATATAAAATCGCAGCATTTTGCGTCATATAATCGCGTAGGCTTGACATCGCGATTGTGATATGATTAATCGTGCAGCACTACTTTGCAATGAATCACCAGAGGCAAAGACTTGACCAATGTGTTGCAGGCATGTGGTCTTGTTGTACGTAGTTAAAATTCTTTCTTGAAAAGGAATTCAAGGACATCTTGCAGTGTGACGTTGGTTGTCTTTTTCGGGCTGAAGCTGCTGTTCTGCATAATTCGAAATGGGTCTTCATGCAACTACACATTCAAAAACATTTTCCCTATTAATATTAAAATAAATCTTTTAGTGCATTTACATGTGCTTAAAAAATTTGATTTCAGTTGGACTAAAGCATTTGATTGACGTAAAAAAGGCTAATTACTACTTTAGACTGAAATCTGACAAGTCCAGCTTTGCGCAAATTTTGGTGAACATTAATTATACTGTAATTGGCCTTAGTATTGTACTCATGATCTAAAAGACAGAGATGCCATTTTACTTTTTTTAATCCTTCAAATATTAAATGATGTTGTCATGTTAAGCTGTGGTCACATTAGGAAAATGATGGTGAAATCTAGATAGAAAAATAAAAGGTTCAGTGTCAATTGTCAATTCTGTAGCGATTTTTAATGAAATGCAAAAAAAATAAAAATCTGCTGTATCTCAATTAACTGGAAATGTAAACATACTTAGTCACTACTTTATATAGATTGTAAATTTGGATTTCAGTTGTCTTGGTTATTGTGGTTTGTGATTGAAGAAAGAAAGCAGCTGTGAAAGTAGCGTGTTGCAGGAAATGAACAATGAAAGGTTGGTCACGTCTTCAGCACACATCAGTAACCCGCGATTGCATAAACCTTGATAACGTTGGCGCAATGTTACATAACAGCAACCACTCAGCGCTTCTTCTGCTTACCAATAAGCACACTCTCTCTCAAAGCCGCTGGCATAAATGCTGACGGGGCCTTCACTTCACGGATGATTTTTCTCCAGCACAGCTTCTGCTTTAGATGTCTGCTCGGACCTAAGTTTGCAACAGACTCCTTACTCGACCCCTTCCCACTCGGTTTCTCTCTCATCCTCCTCCTGTTTCGCACTTTCCCATCCTTTGTGGACCGTGCACGTTTCTTAGAAGATTTTGAAGTAATTTTGACTCAATCTTGGTTAAGCCCTGTTTTCTACTGGAAAACAGAATGTATGGCTGTGTAACTGACTCTTGTTCTTTCAGCTTCTTCATACACTTCATTGTATCTCAGTATTGAATCTCTTTTATTCTCCCCTGCCCTTCTTTGACTTTATCTGCTCCTTTTTCCCTGATTTGAGAGTCAGAATGTGTCTATGTTCAGGCAGACTGCCTCTTTCTGGCTGATTAGCAGCATCTGTGCTTCCCGGAGTCTTAAGGGGGGCAAAAATAGAGGGGATTTAAGAGAAAAGAGTGAACCGTTTCTCCTTCAACGCTCTCTCTATGGCTTCTTTCTCATTGTGAAGCTGTTGGCACAGCCTTAATTTTGACAAAGTCAATCGTTTAGACCGTATCATGGAGAGTTTAAGGATTTTTATTTTTTGCTGCCCAAACTTGTAATGACTGACAAGGTTGTTCTTGGGACTTTGTAGCTGTTGTGACTGTCGCTTTGTCATTTCTGGCTGCATTCTAATGTGCCCTCAGTATTTTGAGGTCTGCTCTAGAAATATAATCAGGTACTTAATTGCAGACACAATTTGTTGATCATATATTGAAAGTGTACATTACCGTTGTGCTTATTTAGCATTAGTGGGGTAGTATCAATGTTCTGAGAACATTTTCAAAACTTTATGGGATTTTTTTTCCCCCCCATAAATTCCAGGGGAAATTCAAAATGCCCAGTTTAACATGTTCAGATCATTTTTCTTTGTTTATACGTATATTCTGGAAATGCATTAGCATTATGAATGTTTTATTAAAACAACTATGTTTTGCTCAACATGAGAACCTTTGTCGAATGTTCTGACAACATTTTCATACCTTAATAGGAATGATAGGAAAATATTCCCTTTTTTTCCCCCAAGAAATTCTGGTGACATTCAAATTGAAGACTAAAATTTCATCTTTGAATATAATTTCATTATTTAATGTTATGTATTTGTATTATTATTCTTTATTAGTATTATCTTATGAAGTTTAAAATGCACGAGTTAGACTATAGATTGCATGGACACGTGTTTAAGGAACATATTTTAGACAAGGAGGGTAGCTGGGAGGATTATATATTCTGCTTAAAGGTATGTGTAAAATGCAATGTTCACTTAGCAGAGTTTCAGTGATGATGATACTTCAAATGTGTACAGTTGATATGCTCTTTGCAAGAAAATTAATGTTTCAACTGATGCAAATGTACCATTTGTATACCACTAATATACACTGAGAAATAGTTTCTTAATGTGGAAAGTGGATTGTACCATTAGCATATACGTTCCATCTTTAAACAATGTTTTTCTACCTTAAAAGGAAGTCGAAAGTCGGTCAGTTGTGTATTTAAGCTCAATCTTACTGTACTACAGCAGAGAAACACGGAAACGCATAGACCTAACATGAATATAACATCTTCTCAGAGTTTCTCTCCTGACATATAAGAATAAAGATCTTTCTTGGCAAGATAACTGGTGTGCGGTCCTGTGAATCAAATAATAACGGGGAAAAGGCTTAATTCCAAGTCTACACAAATCATCCATGTTTTTGTTTTCAGAATGTTTTTCCTTGTTTGTATGAAAAACCTTTGTAGAATGTTCTGAGATTATTTTATGTTAGCTGAGAACAAACTTCAGTACAATTGTTATTAGTTAATATTATGCAGTGGCGGCGCCAGGGAGGAGCTAGGTGGTGCTGTAGCTCCCCCTATAATAGCCATAGCACCTGCCCAGCACCCCCAAGAAATGTCTGTAATTTTTAATATTTATATTTTAATGTCATGTTTGAATAGTCTTTTTCATGTTGTTAAAAATAGGAATTAAATAATAATAAAAAAATCGCGAGCGGGCGCAGGCGCCGTGAGCGCTGAGCGAGCAGGAACGAGTAGTGAGTTGTCGTCGAAAAAGATGGATAAAGCAAAAAAGCTGTCAGGGACTAAAAATAGAAAAAGAAAGAGGGAAAAGGAGATGGTATGTCAATTGATGCAACAGCAGCTAAATAAGTGGATGGTGAAAGGCAACAGGTAGGATTTAAAGTGTGACGTCCAGGCATGTAGGCTACTGGCCATCGGGACTACCGGGAGATTCCCGGTGGGCCGACGTGCTTTTTGGGCCGATACATCTCTCTTTTTTTTTTTGTCTACATTTACATTTACATTTTACATTTATTCATTTAGCTGACGCTTTTATCCAAAGCGACTTACAATTGCTATATATGTCAGAGGTCGCACGCCTCTGGAGCAACTAGGGGTTAAGTGTCATGCTCAGGGACACATTGGTGTCTCACAGTGGATTCGAACCCGGGTCTCTCACACCAAAGGCATGTGTCTTATTCATTGCGCCACACCACCCCTTGTCTTTTTTTTTTTTGTCTTAACGGCCCGTAAAACTCGTACATCGGCGGCCCATTGATTATTTTCTTGATTGACACTGGGCTGGCCCAATCACATCTTTAATGTGAAGTAGAAATATACTCTTTCAAGTATAGAAATTAGTAGGCTACAAAACTAATTATGAAAGTTTCCTTTATTTTGCAGTGCATTTGTTTTACAATATATGGCTATTACTATCATGGGATTAATATTATAACTATTATTATGTGGTAGTGTAATAGACTGACACTGTAACTAAAAGAGATTTGAATTTTTCTTTGTTTAATTTGCACACTGAATATGGGTTGAAGCTTTTAATTTTTAACTCTCAAAGTGCACCAGATTGATGATTGCCAAAATTGTTGCTGCATACCCCTCTGACACTTTGTAGTTGCGCTCCTGTCTATAGCCCTTGCGTTGAATACTTTTACATATACAGTATGCAGTCGCGGAACGAGTATAGTTAATGCGGACGTGTACGCGTGTGTATACCAAGGGTGGTCCGATGCGACCTCCATAATGAAACGCCCCAAAATTCAAAGCACCTTCTCTTAAGTGTCGAGCATCCCCATAGCACCTGCAACAGAAAAAGAGCCGCCACTGATATTATGTTGCCATATTTAGCGTTACATAAAGGAGAAGGTGTGGCATTTCCTTATTTCTGGTTCAGGCAGAGATCTCAGTTGAACTTGGGTCAAGTGGTCTATATGTACATAAAGAGCACCCAGGCTGAGAGATAATCACACTAATTTCATTTGTACACTGCATCCCAGGCATATTTGATTAGAGAGTAAAGAAACAGTCGGCCATCCTTTGTGCCGTCTCTCACTCTAGACACCATTCACAGTTCAGTGTGTTCACAGCTCTGCAATACCCAAGTATTGAATTGAATAGACTGACATTTTGAAATGTTACACAACATCTCTTAAGAGCTTTTTGTCCTTTAGGAGTCAATACCGATTGAATGGTAATGACCGGCCTTTGCTGGGCTATTTAGACTGGCTGTGGATGTAAAACACGTAATGATATGCACTCAATTGCGGTAGTTCTACACCATCTCCTCTTTTTGACACTATACTTGCTCTTGGAAATGCAAAAACAAATGAGTTGTTGTACAAATGGAGAGCAGATTCCCTGAATATATCATGGGGCCAAAGGCCATTCCAAGACAAATGGAAATTCACTGGCATATTCCAGCTCATTAATTTGGTCAATTGCTTTGTACAAGATATGTGCTTCAGTGTCTGAAAGTCAGTTTTGAAAGTTTTGAGTCCGACCCTTTACTCTTGGGTGGTAATTTTTTTTTTCATAGAAAGGAGATGAGACAATGATGGTAGAGCGTAAGTTACATGAAACGGATTTAAACTTGCGTCACCCACATGAGCACCACAGTTCAATGCCTTTCAAACAATGAGCCATGACTGACATTTAAAATTATTTAATCTTAGATAGTGTACTTTTTTGGGGCCAAGTTTGTCTGTGCCGTGTTTGTCTCTGTGGCAGGTCTTTTCGGCTTATCACTTCATGCCTTGGGGGCGGAAAAATGACATGCGATTTTCAACCCCCAGCCACCCTCCTCCCATCCCTTGTTCTCTGTTCTGTCCCATTCTCGTTTGGCTGTCAGTGTGGGATGGGCAGAAATGGCCTTTTGAGTGACACTGGTTGGCACATCATTTTGAGTGTTGGTGGGAATGGGAGCTCAAGATAAATGGTGATGCTTCCCATGATTGCCTGCCGCTTCCAGTCACCCCTCCCTCCAAAGAACTCAGGAAAAAACAAATAACAGCTGTGCTCAATGAGAAATGTCAGACTGATGTTAAGGATACCTTTCCTTTTTTTTTTTACACCACTCATTTTTGCTTGTTTTGCTGATTTTTATAGTCCGCATTATCACAGTGAATAGACATGCTTGGAAACAATCCACCTCATAGCACTTCTTGACTTTCTAATACATCGCTATATGGCAAATGATGTGTAAAGCTATGTGGTCTGAATGTCTCCGAACTTTTGCAACGTTTTCAGGCACTCATAACTCTTTCTGAGAAACTGAAGGCCATGAGAGCTGCCTTTGTCTGTCTTTCTACGTGGCTGGATTACCTTGACCCAGGAATGGGCTTTAAATGTCTTTCATCATGATCTATCTGTGTATGTCTATGATGGATGCTTGTGTGTGTGTGTGTGTGTTGGCGTGATTAGAATGTGCTACTTTTGGGAATATTTGTGGCTTAATGCAGTTTCAAATCATTTCCTACCCCTAAATGTGTTTAGTGTAGCTTGACGGATTTTGGACGACTCCCCAGAACTGTTATTCTGCTATTCTGCCCCATAAATGCTCATATCCAGACACGACGTGACTGCAGACCCTAATTTTAATCACTGCCACTCAAAAGTTCGGGGTCGGTACTTTTTTATTTAAAATAGTTTTTTTTATATTATCTTATGTTTACCAAGGCTGTATTTATTTAATAAAACATACAGCAATATAGTGAAATATTATGACAATTAAAACTTCAATTTCTATTTTAATATTTCTATGAAAATATTTCTATTTCTGTCTATTTTCATATATTGTAAAATGTGATTTATTCCTGTGATGGCAAAGCTAAATTTTCAACAGCCATTACGTCAGTCTTCAGCGTTAGCAATTTGGTGCTCAAGAAACAATTATCGATGTTGAAGAAACTTCAATGAAGTTGATGTTGTGCTGCTTAATATTTTTGTGGAAACTGATACTTTTTTTTTTTTTTTTTTTGGATTCTGTAAGTAGAAAGTTTAAAAGCATATATTTGAAAGCTTGGAATGTATTCGGCTGCTTCTACCTTCATGTTTGATCATTTTAATTGGTATTTGATTAAAAAAAGTATTCATATCAAGTATCAAAGTATCAAAGTGCAATTGATCTTTGCTAAGTAAACCATCCCGGTCGAAAACATCCACCAATACAAATGTCTATCTATTCAGTCTTGATCCATCCTCTCCGGAAAGGAAATAATGTCTGATGTTAGCAATATTACAGATGTAGCTCAATACTCATTGATCAGGGCGCAAGGGCAGCTGTGAAAGAGATGGATTGCAGTTATTGCTGCCAATGATTTTAACAACCAGGCTGTTAGAGTCCATCCAGAAGCTTACTCAATTGTTCTGGCTTCCTCTGGTATGCCTTCATCCAATCGAATGTCTCCATTCACGCTCTGTGACTTCTCACGCTCTCATTCATTATCCCAAAGTTGTCCAACTAAAAATCATTTAAACATTTTATCCACTGCCCCTGTTAACATTCTTTCACACCACGGATCCCTTTGATCGCCTCAGCTTGAGCCGTAACCATAGATACAAAGATAATTTGCACAAGTCACATGATACTTTTCGCCAGCCAAGTTTGCTGCTCGGCTCCTGTCGTGAAGAGAGCAGTGAATGTACCCTGTGGAGTGGGATCAGGGGTATTGATTTCTCCACCTTCCCCCGCTGGTCTTTGTTATGTGCCGTGAGGAGATTGACAAGCTTAAGGGAGGATACGAGGGAAACACTTTTATTATGATGCGACCTCATGTGTCTTCCAGCTGGACGTTAGGGATTTCAGATGAGATCTGCTGGGCTCGTCTTGAGGGTTCTTATGAATGTCTTTGAAGAAGAAAAAAGACGCTGGTCTAAAGATAATTTGACACCAGAGGAACCGCAGCAGGTTGCGAAGGTACCTCAGATGTTCTAACTGTTATCTTTGTGGTGAGACCGGCTGGAAGAGCTTGTGTCGTAGGGTCCTTTCAGGATTGATTGCTCCATAAAGCTATGTAGGTCGTTTAGAGGGGACCACCACAGCTCCACGAGTCCCATCGACTAAATATTGACCTGTTCCCACAGAGGCCATGGGAGGCATTAGAATAAAGGCTTCATATGCCTTTAAAACATCTATGCAAACATTAAGCAAATGTACAAACAAACACTGGCAGGATTTGCGTGTACAGTGCATGCAGGCACATAAATGCTCTTACAAGAGCAAGTGCCGCCACTCACGCAATTTCAAACTTGCACCATTCGTTAAGTGTTTGCATGAGTGTGTGTCAGGATTTGTGTGTGTAGTACTAAAGCTGCTTAATGCAAACTGTTCAAAATGCAGCCGCACTGGCAGACTTTAAATGAACGCCATTTGGGAGATGCTTTAATGTCGCCGCCAACACCTGCACTTAAAACTGATGTTATTTCCATATCTTTTACCAGTTATTCGTTTTCACCCTTCAGCAGGATGTTTCATATATTAAGTAATACAGATAATTGTGTTCTATTGACTATGAAACAGCTGATGACATGAGTCAGTCTGCTCTTTCACACACCTTTTTTTGCAAAACATTAGTTTTTGGAGTTTGAGAAGTCTATTTCATTTATTTTAGTTTTTAATAGTTTATTAGTTTTTTTAATCTATAGAGGATTTTTTTTTTTTCTAAAACTGAATTTTTTTCAATAATAGGTTTTGAATATTAATCATTGATTTAAGTTATGGGCTAATTTTCTTTAACAATCTCTATCAGTAATCAGTGTATTATTTATATACTATTGTATTTGTTTTTAATTAGTTATTTGTATATTTTCAGTTTTCATTTCAATTTTAGTTTAATAATTGTATGTGCTTTTGGCATTTTTAGTTTACATATTTCTATTTAGCTTTAGTCATTTTAGCACTTCAACTTAAATAAAAATTAGAAACTAATGGAAATGTTTTTTTTTGTATAAGTTAAATCACCTTATATTTTATTTCAGCTGTATTTCAATTATCGATTTTTTAGTTTTAGTTAATGACACTGTGAGTGAAAGTGTATACAAATAAAAAGTTGCTGAATTAGGATGTCAGAAATATTTAAAACCAATAGAAATGAGTAAGGTGTTATGGTTTAAAAAATCCCTCATATATTGTCCCTTTTAAGATGCAGTTGGGCTGTGGAATTGACAGCATTTACAGGATGTGCAGCTGTAAGTTTGACTTTAAAACTTGCTTTTTTTTTTTATAGAACAGTGTATACTTTTTACTGTAATTGACCCAGTTTACACACTTCCATTCACTCAAAATAAACTGCCCTTTGACCTTTGAAGATTATTAACTCTCCTCATTTCTTCCTCTCTATGTGAGTTTTACTCTTGCTGCTGTCTCAATTCATTGACTGTCCCACTGAAACACTTTATTTAGTGCAGTGTTGGACCTTTTGGGTCAGCACAAAATTTGAGGACAGTAGAGCATTGCTCCCTCTTTAACTTCAGCCAGTTACGTGACTGCGAGTTGGAACCTATAGCAATAATCAAACATTCTCTGCCAGCTTTCTGTCAGTCTGATGGGCGGAAGTGTCTATAAGGGTCTCTTACTGATGTATTAATTCTGCTTTCCTTTTTCAAAAAGGTTTAACAGAGCTCTCACTCTCAATCAATGGACCCTCACACATTGGCCTTAGATTGATCCACTTAATATAAGCTGTGTTAAAAAGAACCTTCCTTGTTTAATATTTGCTTCTACTCTATTTTTCTACTGTTTTATGAGGCTTTCTTTTGATTAAAAGGCCTATTAACTGTATATTTTGCATTCCAAAATAGATCCTCCACCATTAGTGTTTCGATCCATTATTTATTTGGAAGGGACTGATCCATTTCATGGATTTAGCCTGAAACCTCGGGGGTTTTCACTGTTGTACCAGAGGTCTGTGTGTATTCACTTTTTATGCACAGTATGTGTTTAAGTAAACATTATACAATGGGAATGAAGCGGATAAAACAAACAAATTCTGCTGCAAAATATTAAATTGAGACTTGTTTATTCTGGACAAGGATGTATGAGGGGTAAATATTGTAATACTTAGCTGTAGTTTGAGGACAACATTTTCCCAAGAAGTTCTGAAAAACCTTAAAGTGTAAGTTGCAGGTAAAATTTTTCACTAAGATAATGCAATGTGTTTATTAAACATAAAGATAAGAACCGCCCACCATTGTTTTTTATACCAAAATGCTGATATAATATGAAAAGTTGGCACTTTTAACAGTGGTTTTAACCACTCCCGCTCCCTTCCACTAGATGGGGCGTGACGTCATAAGAGGAACTCACTAGTAGAATTACCGTACGCTAGCAGCTATATTCGCCTTACATAACTTCAGAAAAGTTGGTTGTATGTTTTATTTGATAAAAAAAAATTATGGATAAAATAACTCCATTGTAAACATACTCGTGTGTGCTGACTTCAAGGGGACCGTGATCCTGCCTGAAATGAGAATAAGCTATTCACAAAACAAACGGGTTCAGGCACGTCAGATCAGCCGGTCGCAGGTCGAGCTGTTCCACTAAACTCCAAAACGCGTTCACCTCACGGCAGCACATACTCTCTCCACTGCTGATTCAATTGGGTGGCATAGCCCACACAAACACAGTGATGGGGACATCGATCTCTCTTTTTCTTTTCTGACAATAAACATCGCTAATTAAATCGTGAGAAATTGATAACGCGTGGATTGAGGAAGGGTATTACATGACGTTTGAGGGCATGACGGCAGACTTGCTTGTTCCGTTATATTATCCGGGTTAAGTTTGCACCAGGCTAGACGTAGCTAACGTTACTAACCTGGCCAACCCTCCACTAATTCTCCTCACACCAAGCATTAATAACTCTTTGAGTGCCATGGCTCCCCTCTCTCATGCCTGACCAGTTAAAAAGTGTAGGGCTGTGGTCCATAAAGAATTTGATGGTTTCCCACATCCTCAGTCGTTATCCAAATAGCCATAATACAGTAGGAATCTAGCAGAGTATGGGTTGTGAGTTCCTCTTGTGACGTCATCACCCAGTAACTGAAAAAAACACGCTACCTTTGAAGAAACCCCAATAAATGTTATTTTAACGCATTTTAAGACAGAAATAATTAAATATATACATATAGAGCACTTTAATTTACACATTAATTGGCTGTGGTGGTAAACCTGCAACTTACACTTTAAGTTGTTGTTGTTACAATAAATATTAATGTATTGTTTAGTTCTTAATAATAAATAATTAAAATATTCACGATTTTCTAAATTCAACATGTGCAGTGTTCCTTTAGTGGTAGGGCCAATAATTAAATCTATTATTAGTGTGGCAGTGGTAATGACGATAAATTAATTATAGTTATCAATAATCATTTAATTAATTTGGAGATTAAAAAATAAATAAATAATTTATTCAATACATTTCAGTTTTTTTGTTTTTTTTGGGGGGTAGTGCTAGGAATTGTATTCATTTAATTAATATACATGTCCAATTATTACTATTTTGTTAATAGTAAATACTTTTTTTTTTCTAGCTTCTAAAAAAAGTGCAATTAAGTGCTTGGGTTAGTATTGGTCTATATTTAGTTTTAAATAAAAACAACAGAAGGTAACTAATAATATATGGATTTGTGTGCTGATCCAGGTGCGATCAGACGCAGTATTTCAGAGCATCTTAAGCACTATATATTACAAACTGTACCTTTGGGGCCATCTGGTGTATCTGCTTCCTGTTCTGGCTGACTGTCCTTCCTGTTATGCATTTACCTCACAGATGGCACCACACGGTGCTATAATTTGATGTGGTTGCTATGGTTACACAAGGTTAAGTGCCACCTCTGAACTCTATGCTGTGTGCCTCACTTAAAGGTAGGGTAGGCAATTTGTTTTATAAACACTTTTTTTGTTATACTGGTTGAAACACTTCACATCCTGATGACAATCAATAATAGAAGTGGTCTAAATGTTAAAACATGTATCTTCTGTGGAAGTCTCAGGACCAAAAAAATCTTCGTCCAATCATTGCATTCGGTCCGATACGATGATGCAATGTCCTACCTGCCTGTCAACATATATTTCCATTCCTCTGTGTACCCTGCACACGTCATCAGCGTGTTCAGTAAGCCAGGGGTTCTCAACCTTTTGCAAGCTGGGCCCCCCCAAAGCTGGTTCATTGCAGTTGGGGCCCCACCTCCGGCCCCTTGGGTATCGTTTGGGTTTTTTTCGATACCAGTGCCAAATCGATACCGGTGCCTAAACGGTGCCTGAAACGATACTTAAAAAAAAAAACTAAAAAAACATAAAGAGCCTCAAAACCATGGTGAATGACATTAAAGAACAGCTTTTTTATTGAAAAAAAAAAAAAAAAAAATATATATATATATATATATATATATATATATATATATATATATATATATATATCTATATATATATATATATATATATATATATATATATATATATATATATATATATATATATATATATATACAGTGAGGAAAATAAGTATTTGAACACCCTGCTATTTTGCAAGTTCTCCCATTTGGAAATCATGGAGGGGTCTGAAATTGTCATCGTAGGTGCATGTCCACTGTGAGAGACATAATCTAAAAAAAAAAATCCAGAAATCACAATATATGATTTTTTAACTATTTATTTGTATGATACAGCTGCAAATAAGTATTTGAACACCTGTCTATCAGCTAGAATTCTGACCCTCAAAGACCTGTTAGTCTGCCTTTAAAATGTCCACCTCCACACCATTTATTATCCTAAATTAGATGCACCTGTTTGAGGTCATTAGCTGCATAAAGACACCTGTCCACCCCATACAATCAGTAAGAATCCAACTACTAACATGGCTAAGACCAAAGAGCTGTCCAAAGACACTAGAGACAAAATTGTACACCTCCACAAGGCTGGAAAGGGCTACGGGGAAATTGCCAAGCAGCTTGGTGAAAAAAGGTCCACTGTTATAGCAATCATTAGAAAATGGAAGAAGCTAAACATGACTGTCAGTCTCCCTCGGACTGGGGCTCCATGCAAGATCTCACCTCGTGGGGTCTCAATGATCCTAAGAAAGGTGAGAAATTAGCCCAGAACTACACGGGAGGAGCTGGTCAATGACCTGAAAAGAGCTGGGACCACCGTTTCCAAGGTTACTGTTGGTAATACACTAAGACGTCATGGTTTGAAATCATGCATGGCACAGAAGGTTCCCCTGCTTAAACCAGCACATGTCAAGGCCTGTCTTAAGTTTGCCAATGACCATTTGGATGATCCAGAGGAGTCATGGGAGAAAGTCATGTGGTCAGATGAGACCAAAATAAAACTTTTTGGTCATAATTCCACTAAACGTGTTTGGAGGAAGAAGAATGATGAGTACCATCCCAAGAACACCATCCCTACTGTGAAGCATGGGGGTGGTAGCATCATGCTTTGGGGGTGTTTTTCTGCACATGGGACAGGGCGACTGCACTGCATTAAGGAGAGGATGACCGGGGCCATGTATTGCGAGATTTTGGGGAACAACCTCCTTCCCTCAGTTAGAGCATTGAAGATGGGTCGAGGCTGGGTCTTCCAACATGACAATGACCCGAAGCACACAGCCAGGATAACCAAGGAGTGGCTCTGTAAGAAGCATATCAAGGTTCTGGCGTGGCCTAGCCAGTCTCCAGACCTAAACCCAATAGAGAATCTTTGGAGGGAGCTCAAACTCCGTGTTTCTCAGCGACAGCCCAGAAACCTGACTGATCTAGAGAAGATCTGTGTGGAGGAGTGGGCCAAAATCCCTCCTGCAGTGTGTGCAAACCTGGTGAAAAACTACAGGAAACGTTTGACCTCTGTAATTGCAAACAAAGGCTACTGTACCAAATATTAACATTGATTTTCTCAGGTGTTCAAATACTTATTTGCAGCTGTATCATACAAATAAATAGTTAAAAAATCATACATTGTGATTTCTGGATTTTTTTTTTTTAGATTATGTCTCTCACAGTGGACATGCATCTACGATGACAATTTCAGACCCCTCCATGATTTCTAAGTGGGAGAACTTGCAAAATAGCAGGGTGTTCAAATTCTTATTTTCCTCACTGTATATATATATATATATATATATATATATATATATATATATATATATATATATATATATATATAACATTCTTTACAATATATTAACATTTTAAAGTATCCTTAAATATATTTAAATAAGTAGCCTAAATGGAAAACACAACAAATTGACATAACAAATTCACAATAAAGCCCAAGCCACCTAACCAACTACAATAATTTAACACTAAATAACACTAAAAAACAGTTACAGTAGGCTACTAATAACAGCTTAGTAGTCTGTATTCTTGGTTTGCTAAAAACCAGCTTTAAATTTCAGCAGTTCTTGCCTTCTCTGGCAAAATACGACACCTCTCCTGACTTTTTGCATGTCCTGCACAAGGTGAGCGTTATTTTAGAACGCATCACCTTAAGTGCCGTGACGCGAAACCCCTCATGGAAGAAGAACGCCATCATGTTTACAACTGTGACAACGAGCGCTCATCAGGATGTACGCCGGTCTGTTTTAGGGACATGGACTTTTCACACTAAACATGACGCGGAACCAAACGAACTTTAAATGATTGCCTGCTTGTGTATTTTACAAACTATAAATGTATTGTTTTGTTAGTATACTTATGTGTATTTAAAAGTCTGAAACCTAAAATATTCTTTGTGGTTGAAAACACTGAATAGTTGTGATATGACAGCGCTGAGCGCGTCTCTCTCTGGCTCAGCGCCAACTAACGCGCGAACGCACATTTGAATTTAGAAGTTGATGAACACGCGATCTGAACACTCTAATCAGTGTGATCAATCGTACACGTCCAATGGTTAACTAGCGATCACATGTGGTGCTGATGCTTCTTACGTTCGTTTTGGAGAACCAGATGGCAAATATTTCAACCGACAGCTGACGAGCTGAGGCATTTAAGAGGCACCGAAATCTGCGTTTTGATTCGGTCCGGTTACATACCGGTTACTTAGGTACCGGTTCTATATCGGTGCCTGGTTTCGGTACCCAACCTTAGTTATAATAGTCCAACTATGGACTATTATAAGCATTTCAAAATGGGGGGAATTTTCGTGAATTATTTTTTTTAATTTTTTTTAATTTTTTCTCCCCTCCTGTAGCCTACTCGCGCCCCCCCAGGGGGGCGGGCCCCACCGGTTGAGAACCACTGCAGTAAGCTATGCAGGGTTGCAGACAGACAGCTAGCCTCTCCGCAATTGCCTACCCTACCTTTTAATATTGTTTCACATGTTCTTTCATGGTTTTAGCATGACTAAGATGTTGCATGTGAGGTGTGTTTATGCATGTTTGTTTGTCTCGTGGCAGTGGCTGGTTAAAGGGTTTGCTCTGTGCCTGAGGTCTTGTGCTTGAGTAAAAGCCGCCTTGCATCTGTGTTTTCCTTTTACTGTGTTTTAGCTGTAAATATTAAAGTCACTCACCCAAACATGCGCACACACACAGTTTTGTCCTCATAACAGCAGTCTTCACATAGTGGAACTGGAACCTCACAGTAGTTCCGTCAACAAATGTAATAAGTGTTAGCACAATACACAGCTGGAACTTCAGACGATCCTGGCACCGATGAGGCAATTTCCCCCTGAACAGGGGACTACACTACACTACACTACACTGGTGGTCACTGGTGGTGGTCACTGGTGTTGAGTTCTGCATTTGGCTGTTTTTCTCAACTACAGGCACTTTTATGCCCCAGATTTACTTTTTTTTCCCTTTTTTTCTTTTTGTTATATGAAAGTCACAGTTGAACTGCTTTGGAAAATGTGTCATGCTTTCATCTTTTGTTTTTGCTACTTTTTAAATCCATTTCATATATATAGATGTTGTTCCCATGGCCATGAACAAACTGAACCATAATTAAATAAAATACAATTTTGCCCCTAACTGTTTATTTATTTGAAAATATTTTTGGGGTGTATATTGAATGCATACAATTGTAGTTATGAAATTAGTCACAGCTAGCAAAAGTAATCTTCATATCATTTCAATCAATGTTTAAATTGACATTTCCAGTTTGTTCATCACTTTAAGGAAATAAATCACTGACTCAATCAATCACAACTAGATTAAATAAACTTGTGAGTTTAGTGGGAAAAGAAAAGTAAAGGTAGCTTTTGTAGTCTGCAGGGCCAAAATGCCCATAGTGGCCTAAGAAACCCACATTAGTTTTCAGATTAATATATTTTTCTCACGTTTGTCTCTCCGGACCAAATCTCATTGATTCTCAGCTCGACTGTTGAAAACATGTCCGTCCTGATTGCAGCTGCTTTCACGGGGTGTAAGATATCTACTTTGGCCCTTTTAAATGATCCATAATTTAGACAATTTCGCATGAAAGAGAGCAAGAGAGATTTTAATTTTACATATTGAGATTTGAGTTGAAATGGATGGCAGTTTTAATCGGGGTGGAACATTTGTTGCGTCAGTTATCAGTTGAAAGTGGCAATTGGAAAAAGGTTTCATTGAGCTGGATGTGTGTGTGTTTCTGTTGGGCCGCCTGTCATGTGTTTTCCATGCTCATAATGGATCCCATGTTTGAGAAATTGTGTTCAGACAGCATGACTGTGACACTGATGTATGTGCCCTGAAGCTTAATCAATACACACACAGATACACACATTCTCCACCTCTCACCCCACGAGTTTGTCATGTGTGAGCTAAGCTACTGCACGCCCTGGAAAGTTCACCTCCATTGACCATCACACACTCGCATAAATAAAACTGCATGTTCTTCTACCCACAAAGCACACTGTTTTCTCAGTCTGTGTGAGCCAATAAATGAAGTGTTTGAAACACTTAGTTGAGTGAGAGGAGTTTTTGTTATACAGATGCCTTCTATGGGCAGCATAAAACTGTTTTAATATTTTACTGTTTGTATTAATGTTTCACACACACTTCTTCTGATGTCAACACTGGATCTCTCTCCTGATTTCAGCTTGAAGCGATCTTAATAGTCATGTTATAATGGACATCAGGCCAGTTTTTTGGTTATACATTAATATCAGTCATAATAATCATTTATTTTTTATTATTACTATTATTGACTCCCTATCCCTACCAGCACTTTTTGAAGTGTTCTCAATCTTGTACTCAGACTTAAATCTACCCATTATAGTCAGTCTATCAGCCAATACTAGTGTGTTAGATGCCTTCCCTCACTCAGAGCAGGTATTAAAGTACCTTCACAGCAGGACACTTTATTCATAATTAGGTGTTATTATTTAATGAAAATGAAAGGAGGCATGTGCTGCTTACATATGCAAATTAATCTCACAAATTAATGCTAAATCCTGTACGTCACCTGTTTTCAAAAAGACTTAATGGGCTATAGTAGCACAGTCATGTCAGGATATCCTTCCTGTACTTCATGTTGGGCTTTGAGTTACAGAGCAAGAGAGAGACGCCTTCTGTAATTGGTCCATGCCATAAAATAAGATTTAAAGTCTGTGAAGGGCTTTCCGGTGATTAAAAGCAAGGGTCCTGAGAGTGTGTATATTACTCCGGGAGTGTGTTTACTGTTTGGGGATTCTGTATATCATTTGTAGGGATGCTCTCAGGCAAGGTTAAGCAGGTTGAAGCTTTAAATTAATGCAGATTTATCTATCTGTTATGAGTCTTTGCTGTATCGTCATCCTTTCTTGTGACCATCAGCTCTTAAATTTAATATCATCCCTCACCGTGACCCATCTGAAGTGGGAAGGGCCCATTTTTCCTCTAAAAGCGAGCCGCACTGGAAATCAATCTCTCTCTGTTTTAATGTTTCTCCTCTGTGCGGCATTTTTCACACTTGCAGAAGCCATTTGTGATCCAGCGGGAGCCATGTTGGCTCAAACGCTCCATCCACAGGGAGCCATAGTGGCTCTGGAAACCTCCGCTGGGAGCCATCTGGGCCAGCTATCTGAGACTCCGCCTGCTCTTTCCATGCTGGTGTTTTCCTGTTTCTGTGTAGGATGAGCGGATGTTCAATGCATCGATCAGTGTGGGCACCCAGCAAAACACGTGGCCATCCACCTACAGTCTGTCACACACCCAATTTCACTCTAGGGTCCATTATTGAGTTTGTGTTAGTGTTTTAATGAGGGGGAAAAAGAAGTGTGTTTCACATCTTCACACTAAAACACATATTTTTAGCAAATAGCTGCTAGCATGTCCATCATGTCCATTCACTGTTTTATAATACAGCAACATTTCTGCTCATTAAGTCTGTTGCCTATGTAGGGTGGGCAGACTCTTGTTTGGTGTAATTTTTTTCAAATAGTAAACAGGTTGCTTTTCTAGACGTTTAAAATGACATTTGTATGGCTAGCATCTATTTAAATGGCCAACTATTTACTTGGAGCCCAATGCTGCCATTTTCCTCATAACAAACTCACATAGTTGTGATTGCTAAGAGTATACAAGTGGGGTTTAGCGTCCCTTGCCAATTTAGACCGAAACGTCACACTAACTGTCCAATCTTTCAGCATGGCTGACTCCAGAGATACTTTATGATGGTAAATTAGTACTGCAAATGCGGTAATGCACCGCACTGGATGAACGAACGCTCGAGCCATCAATATAGGCGTTTGAAAACCGTCTGTGATATATTTTACACGACCCCTGTGTAAAGCTTTTCTGCGGCTCCCTGATCACACTGAAACATTTTTCTTTGTTTATCCATGTTGTCTTTGTGTGTATGAGTCATGGTGCTGTGCCAGGAAAGAATACCGCAAAGATATTAATCTTTTGGTTTTGGGGCCATTCAGATTAAGCTCATGTAATTGTATATTGCTTTATTAAAGCTTTACATGAAACATTTGGCGTTTTCTCCGAATTGCAGGCGAGTGCGTCGAGTTTGACCTTGTATTTGAATAAGCTGGAGATTTTAAATCTATTTACCAAGATAAAGACCATATGTTTTTCTCTCTTACTCACTCTCTCCCTCACAAATAACTTTAAGCCTCAGAGACCCTGTGTAGCAGATTTGCAACATTTGTGTAAAGGCTATTAATATTACCTAATTTTAATTACAATGGGTGATAAAACATAGCAGTAGCTGACACTCTGAAATGCATCACAACAGTTTTGGTGGGAAAATGTGTATTCACTTCCACAGCTTGTTAAAGTCACACCAAAAGGCACTAGCTATGTGACAATACATAACACTTTTGTAACAAATTTATTTATTGTTATCTATCTATTAATATAGTAAGTGTTTGACATTTTGAAAAAATGCTTGCATGCCCTGAAATTTTTAATTTCAAGAAAAAGGCTTATCCAGTTGTCTATATACTTTTTTTTTTATATTAAAGGTTTTTTATAATTGATCACTTCCTAAAACACATTTAATGATAAAATAAACACATTGTGAATATTTATTCATGGGTCTCTGAATGTTTAACTGTCATGGGAATAAAGCATCATGTGATGTGTTGATGACTAGGATGCATTAGAGCTGGTGGACAGATTAAACAGACACACTAAAGAGAGAATTGTGGACTATCCTGCAGCATGTGCTGCCAAAGCATGTCTAAAACCCCCTTGTCTGACATTGAGGAAGACAGCGCTCCCATCTAAAGACTTGATTATATAACGCAGGAGGCTAGCAGAGAGCCGCCCAGTCTATGATCTCTATCTGAGAGACTCATCTTCTGTGCAAAACAGTCTCTGAAATCTAAAGCATGTATGTTATGGACCAAATGTAATTGAAATTTGATGGTGGGTGCATTTAAAGTATCCACTTAGCAGCCACCAAAATCCATGCTATCAACCTCACAGAAACATGCTAAAACTACCCCGAGCACCTCAGCACATCCAGAGCAACTCCCTGGCAGCCCCCCACTATTAACTAAAACTCTGGTTTAACATCATCAGATCATTACTAATGAAAACCTGTTTCCTAGACTGGTTCACTCTGATCAACTCTGCACTCTGTTCTAACAGCAAAGTATACTGGGTACGTAAAGCTGGCTGTTCCAGACCAAATACATTTAGCCCTCTGGCTAAGGCCAACCAAGATTACCGGAACATTCTGAGCATGAACCCGGCTGGAGCCATTACCTTTTGTGTGTAGAGAATTAGTTTGCCGCCAACCAGGGCCAGAGTGGGAGGCTAGTTGTTTGTCCCCATAATGTGAGGTTGGTTGTCATTCTTGTGTTTAATCAAAGTGCCGATTATGCCCTCATTAAAAAGCTTTTACTCTCCCTGCGTATGCAGCCTCTGCCTCCAAAGTAATTCCCAGCAGATTTCCCAAGGGACTTCCTGGCTGAACAACCGCACTCTTAATCGTTTGACTCTTGGAGTGTCTCTTCACAACACCTGCCTGTTTCTCACAAACCTATTTCAGCAACACACACTTACACAATGTGGATGTTGCTTTTCTGATGGATCGCAATAGTTGAGGCAGATTATTTGGGGGCATACATTTTCAGTGGTGCTTGCTAAGGCAGCTTTTACATTTTAGTATTGAAGTTTGATGCATCCCCAAGTCATCCCTAAGCTTTTCATGAGGTTTGCTGGAAGGTATCTGATCGTATTGGACATTAAAACAGTGGAAACATCTAGGAATCAGAGTTACATAGCAACCACTTAGAAACCACCCAAATTGCCATGATAACAGCGTGGTAATGTTTTGAAAACTATCAGAACACATTAGTAGCCCACCTAGCAATGCTTAGAAACCACTCAAAACACCCTAGCGACTGCATACTAACACACAAGATGACATTCAGAACACCCTAGCAACCACTATGCAACACTTGGCAACCATTGCATAGTAACACATAAAAAAATTCTGAACACCTTAACAACTGCTTTGCAACCACTCACAAGACCCTAGCATAATTTTCTTCAGAAAATGCAAAGATCTAGTTTCTTAAGCAATCGAGTTCACTATAATCATTGTAATTAACAAGACATTGTCACTAGGTTGCTTTGATTAGAGCTTTTAGATTTTCTGAGACGTCACCAAAATCTTGATGCGTCACAGTGTCGTTTTCTTGCTCTGTGTTTTAGGTGTGAAGAAGCAGTGAGAGGATTCATCATTGCATATTTTCTTTTAGTAAATGGTTAATATTTAAGATAATCCCCCCCCCCCCATCTTTCCTTCTCTTTTTATTCTGTCTTTCTTTGAAATGCACTCTTTTTGTCCTTTCCTGCTGTCTTTGATCACTAGCCAATAAACAGCCTCAGTGCTTGGAGACAAATGTAATATATTAGCGGTGTGTGTTCCCTGGTGTCACCGCTTTAATTGAGAATGTCAGGCAGGTTAGCGCCAGGCTGAATCTCGACCTCACGTTTAATTGTGCGAGAAAGACGTGCCCAGCAGTGATGTCAGGGACAGGAAGTGTGTGTGTGTGAGTGTATGAGATGAGTGGGGGTATTCTGAAGGCCCCCTAAGTTGCCTGAAGAACGAGCCGTCTGGACGATCAATAGATAGCTCGGTCTCCTCCAGTGATCTGTCTATTTAAGACAAAGTCTCTTTCTCTGCCGCCACAGTAATGGAATCTCAGCTAATCCCAGATATAGTACATTAACTCACTCTTTTGCCTTTTTGTCTTTCTCTCTTTCTCCTAGGTGGAAGTGGAGGTGGAGAGCATGGATAAAGCAGGGAACTTTATTGGCTGGCTTCATATCGAGGGCGTGAATCTCTCTGTGGCTCTGGTAGAGAACGCCCTGTCTAAGGTCCACTTCACTGCTGAGAGAAGCTCCTACTACAAGAGTCTGATATCTGTGGAGGAAACCGCCAGACAGAGGAAAGAGAAGGTGAGTTTGGTGGAATTCCAGAATCTCTCATGCAGACTCGGGCTCTGTTCCAAAACCACCTAAGCAGCGTTTTAAAGCATCATTGGCGCTCTTCTGGCACACAACCTGTGCAAACACAGTAGGCAGACAGCAGTGTTATGTTGTCTTTTAAGATACCTTCATTTGGCCCATATATAAGGCAGCACCAGAACCCTTTTAAGGCAAACCAGTTCACACTACGGCCATTTTGGCAATATTCCAGTCAGCTATTTATATTCTTAAACAAAAGGCTTTTTCAGCTACTATCTACTTTAACATCAGAACTGTTCAAATCAATATTTTGTCATTGAGGGCAACTCCAGAATGCATTGCAAAAAGCACAGTTGTGGACAAGACTAAATGGTTATAAATGTATTTATTTTCAAAGACTGAAAGATATTGATAATGATAAATCTATGATAAAATGATTTTTTTTTCTCTCCTATGTTTAGATTATCAGATGTTAGATTAGCAACATGCTAACAACAGATCCTGTTGGAATCAATTTTGTAATCTATGTGTGCCACACACTGTTTCAAATCAATCCTTTACGAGTTTCCATTTCATCAAGGATGTTGCCGTAGAGGGGTATCTGCGTATGTAGACAATACAAAGCAGGGCTGCCCACTAGGTTTTGGAATGGATCTTCAGTCTTCACTCAGTCACGATCAGAAATTCAGATGTATCCTGCCTGCATCTGACTAGCAAAGAGATTCATTGCTTATCATTCCATATATCTTCCAGCTCCACTCTGGTAATAAATATCATCTCTTTTCTGCCCAGCATGCCTTGAGCTCCTAGAGCTGTGGCCAGAGCCTGTCATCCAGTGTATATGTGAACAAAGAGAATACACAAATTTGTTGTCATGTTGCATTAGTTCAGGTAGAACAAATGGACACCAGACATCGAATAACTGTGGGAGCTGGACAAAAGGCACAGGAATGAGTATGTAGCTCAAGGGGTGCCACAGGGCTATGTCTTTGGCACTATCAGTTTTGTTCTCTTCTCCCCACTAAGCTTTGATTGATGAAACCCTCTTCATTCCTGATCTCAATCTCTCTCTTCATTTTCATTATGGCCGAAACGGAAAGCAAAAGCTCTGGTGGACAAACAAAACTCCAAGCACCTCTTTCTTCTGTCCTCTATCCCTCATTTGGTGAGAGAGTGGCTCCGTGCTGATAGCAAAATGATCTACGGCCCAAGGCGATGAAGAGCCTGTTTCTGTCTTCCTTGTCAAATCTATCATTTTTTTTCATCTCTCTCATATCTCTAACTCTCGCCTCTACAAAATATTGCACAAAGTCCCACAACATATAGCCACATCTTTCTTTCAAAGACAGTGTTATCGGCTTCCATCCCCTGTGAAAATGGCGACCAATATGAAATGTGCATACATAGATCTTCCCTTCTGACTGAACATCTGTCTGGCTTAAAAAGTCAATCTTGCTTGTTTACACTCCCTTGGAAATACACACAGACACTCGCATCTGCACACTCACTTGCACACCTCTCTGCCACAGTGTCACCTCGCTGTAAACAAAGCATGGCATGTTTTGCACTGACACCTTGAGGAAAGCACAGTTTGACCCTTATTTCCTGTGCTGTCGCTTTCCCAGTGGGTCGGATTGACTCACTGGCAGTGAATCAAAGACGACAAGTTTGGTTTGTTCTGCCCCAGTCTCCTGCTCTCTGGCCCTGTGTTTGTCTGGAGGGGGCCGCCAGTACAAGGCCACCCTGATGTGAATGTGTTTGAGAGAAAACGCAGTTGCCACCCATGAACTGGACAGCTGCATTGTTCTCAAAGACTGTAGATGCTGGTTGTCGGGTCTGGCTCAATCCATTCTTGAATTTCCCAGGCCCCACTGAATAATGGAGATAATTAACCCTTCAGGACCAGTGGAAGAAGAAAAGGAAAGCTGAGGGCAGTGTTTCTTTTATCTTGATGACCTCCTCCTCCACAGCCAGGTGTTTGAAGTTTTTTGTTTACTTTTTTGTTGTTGTTGATGGATGGGGAAGTGTTAGATGTTTGCCGTCTTAGGTGTCCAGTTCAGAAAGTGAATGGGTGAGGTTTCATTAAAGGAGAACTCCGGTCAATTTTAACATTGAGCTCATTTTTTTGTACATTTGGAGTGCTGTCAGTACAGAGAACAACGACAAAAATCGGTGTTGCCTACAACGTGTTATCCTCTTTTTAAAATTTGTACCCTGTTGACTTCAATGGGGCAAGTTTTAAACCTGCTTTTAGCCTCTTAACATCCTTGATGTGTCATTACAAGTGCACAGGTCATGTGAGTGATTCCTTCGGAGTGAACGCGGGTGAATCTGACTGCAGTAGATGTGAAAGAAATATCTAAAAAATGATGTTTATTCAGCCAGCGCACATACCTGTATTTACATCCTGTTTTCGGTCGAAGTCCACAGTAATCGATTGTCGAGTTCACGCGCATAGGTTATCACAAAAAATTAGCTCAATGTTAAAATTGACCGGAGTTCTCCTTTAAAAAGTACTTTTTCTTTTTCATTGTTGGACTTTGGCACAGAAAGATTGAAACATTGATTGAACAACATTGAAAGATCCAATAGTGATATTACATCTAAGTGGGCCATTTGAGGCCAGAATACTTTATAATCTAAACAAAGTCTCATCACGCAAGACTAGGTTTGGATCTCTTCACACTAGTTTCATTGTTGATTAGCAGAGACATCTTAGTAAACCTTCACTAAAACCAAAGAGTCTTACATTATATATGTGTTTACTTGCATGCAGAAAAAGGGTCCCATGATCCCCACAAGTTTTGTGCTTTCATTGCACATATTTATTTTGAACACAGCTTCCCTGTAGATTGAGGGAATCCATTTAGAAGTTCCTCAAAGCATCATGTGCAGTCACCTCTAACACTGCTCTGAAATGTAAACAGTTGCTGCACGGAGTTTTTCGAACACTTCTGGTTGCCGGGCAACAGAGTTATGGCTGCTGATTAGAGAGCGGTTTATGACCCAGTGTTCACTGAGCCTACCCGCATTCTCACATTTCACAACACAGGCTATTAAAAGAGCCTTCTTGTAATTACAACACGCTAATTATGAAGCGGCAAATCTGAAGAGAAGTCAGCTTTCTGTTGAGAAATAAGGCTTTGTCATCTCAAATCTGAATTTGGTCTACTTCAGCCACGCTCTGGCGGGCTGCCCCATGATTCTCGAAAACTGGGACAAACCCACCACTGATTACGATCCTCCCTTAGATCATCATCCTCATCATTGTTCAAAACATCACTGAGCTTGTCCGCTGCTCCCACGGTCACTCGTTTGTCTGCTTGTTCCTGCCTTTTCTGGTATTATTAGGGCATAATTCCGTCACCGGGGGGTTGATTTGAGCTCTAATAGCCTCCCCAGGCTCTTGTGTGCTTTACAACACTCGTGACAGGGTTCCGCAGGGGTTGAGAAGGGCAGCCGTCTGCTAGTGACATTTAAGCTCGATAAATTTGTACTGTGGGTGAATGCAGCTCACCTCCACGTGTCGTCCATGTGTGTCTGGACCGAGGAGGTCTATAATACTTGGGGAAAAGATGGGAGAAAATCCTTTTTATATTAAGAGACCTCCAAAACAATCAGGTTCTGATAAAACCTCAACTGTAACATGACGACGTATTTGCACATAGATTTCTCACTAATTTATTCAGTCAGAATACACCCATTTATATGTCTGTCACATGAGAAAAATGCTTTTGCAGTGGTTAAAGGAATAGTTTATCCAAAAATAAAAATTATCCCATAATTTACTCAGCCTCAAGACATCTTAGGTGTATATGACTTTCATCTTTCAGTTGAACACAATTAGAGATATATTAAATAATATCCTCGCTCATCTCAGCTTTGTAATGGCATTGAATAGTGCCCGATTATTTGAAGCTCCATAAAGCGCACCCAACCATCATAAAAGTAATTGTACTTGTGTTCATGAGAGAGTTAAGTTCTGGACAAAGGGTGACCTCTGACCCGACATATAACGTAGGTGTAGCGTAAGCTTAGGTGAGAATTGACTAACACGGAGGCGCGGAGGACTGAGCAAAACAAAACCCCGGTCATGAATTAAAAGTCCAAAATGAGAAGTTTTAAAGAAAAGTGTTGGAGGAATTCGATATCAGAGAAGAGGAGCAATGTTCTACATCAGTGGTTCCCAACCCTGCTCCTGGAGTACACCCAACACTGCTCGTTTTCTTTGCCTCCCTAATCAAACACACCTGATTCAACTCATCAGCTCATTATCACATGGGTTAATGAGCTGATGAGTTGAATCAGGTGTGTTTGATTAGGGAGACAAAGAAAACGTGCAGTGTTGGGGGTCCTCCAGGAGCAGGGTTGGGAACGACTGTTCTACATCATACGTCGTCAGAGGTCACACTTCCGCCAGAACTCGACTCTCTCTTGAACGCTTGTACAGTCGTTGCCGAAAGCCAGTGATTATAGTTTATAAAGTATTAAATATGTTACGTTTTTAAAATTTAATATTTTTTAAAAATGTCTTACTAAAACCCATGGCTTCGCTTCAGAAGGCATTTATTAACCCACTGGAGTCATATGGATTACTTTTATGATGGATGCGCTTTTTGGAGCTTCTAAAACTCGGTCATTTCAATACTGGGAAGAGCCAGGATATTATTTAATATAACTCTGTGTTCATCTGAAAGAAGAAAGTCTCGTACACATTGGATGGCTTGAGGTTGAGTAAATAATGGGATAGTTTTTGGGTGAACTATGCCCCTTTAATGTCTGCAATGGTTTCTGAAAGAGTATTTTTGTTGATCTTTGATTTCATTTGGTTTCAGGGAATATTTGAGTACCAGTTTATTAGTGAGAGCTGGAACCTCTGTGCAATTTTTGTCAACACTTGAGCTCTACAGACAATCAAAATATACAAATCAAACCCAAAAGTGCCCCCTTTTTTTTGCTCATTGTACGTCTCAGAGCTAGGGAGAAACCCTTTGTGCTTTAGTATAAGCTTCTGTGAGTTGGCACTTTTTACCTCCTGGCTAATCTGGAGTGAGCCAAGGATGAATGGAGGCTCAGGTCAGTCTAATGGAACCCGAGTTTTCAGACTTTTACTACATTAATATTTAGCATGGAGATGAAAGCTCAGAGCTCACTATCCTTCTTTAAGATTTACATTTTGTTCATGTTGAACAATGCATTTTAATTAAAGCCCCTCTTTTAATTTCCTCTGATGGAAGTGATTTCGTTCTGAAAACTGACTTGCCTGAACTCATGAATCTATCACAATTTATCTGTTAACAACAAAGTGGCCTAAATAAAGTTTTAACACTTTTTATATCATGTTTTATTTTAGTTCCAGAAGCAGTGGCTGTTGCCATGGCAATATTATAAAACACGACAAGATAATTACATACATGCCACAGATGAGGTTATCTGAGTTCTTGAGAAAGTAAATGCTATTCTGAAGTTTTCAGGTTTGCAGTTTTGAGTCTGATTGAGTTTTTCCGAAACTCAGATTTTCTTCAGTCATTCATCTGAAAGTACTTTTTCAGAGGTGATTCCCTCACTTGGTTTAAATCTGTTTTAGGCTCATAATTATATTCTCATATCATTATGAAATAATGACATGGGGGGCTGCATTGAGTAATGGATAAAAAATAAATGCAGACATTCGGTGAGATTCTTTTTATTTATATATATATAATAAATCCCATGAATGAAAACACAAATTAAAGCGCATACAAAAAGAATATATATATATATATATATATATATATATATATATATATATATATATTATATATATATATATATATATATATTCTTTTTGTATGCGCTTTAATTTGTGTTTTCATTCATGGGATTTATTTCTTTGAAATAACATGCACTAATAAATCATCCACCGTAAGACCAGGAACATGTATTAATCAAGTAAATGGTGTCTTGACTTTTTGAGCGGTTATATAGAGTAGCATATCTCCTTGTCTTTCTTTCCCACTTTTGTCATGCCTGTGCTTTGAGTTGCTCTAAATTGCATTAAGTGCCATGTAGAAATGGGGTTTGTGATTATATATGTATTTCCATTCTGTTCCTCGCTCCTATCACCACTGTCATCGTTGCCTTCTAATTTAACAAATGGAGGGCAGGCTGTGTCAGACAGGAACAACCAGAGCACTGTAGTGAATCACAGTAAGAGTTATCCAATTAGACACAGCAACTCTCCCCGGAGGCTTGCGCTAAGGCCTGCTCCGCCACAACAGGGACTTGGCCGGCTAAAGAGAGACAACAAACATGGCAGGACTGATGTCTCTGATGTAAAACATTGGCTGTAAACATCAGCATGCGTACACAGACTCCTGGGCCAATCAAATTTGAGAATGTTCGTCTGAACTATTCATGAGTTTCAGCCTGGACATTAATTAGTTATATAATGTTGCTATATATATATATATATGTATACATATATGTATATATGTGTGTATATATGTGTGTGTGTATATATATGTATATATATATATATATATATATATATATATACACACACACACAGTGGTGCTCGAAAGTTTGTGAACCCCTTGCAGAAAATGTGAATAATTTTAACAAAATAAGAGGGATTGTACAAAAAATGCTTGTTACTTTTTTATTTAGGACTGTCCTGAATAAGATATTTTACATAAAAGATATTTACATAGTCCACAAAAAAAAAAAAAAGAAGAATTTATAAAAATGACCCCGTTCAAAAGTCTATGAACCCTTGATTCTTAATACTGTGTGTCATTACCTGGATGATCCACAGCTGTTTTGTGATGGTTGTTCTTGAGTCCCTTGTTTGTCATTAACAAATGTCATTAACAAATTTTTCTTCAGAAAAATCCTCCCAAGTTTTCCAGCATCTTTTGCATATTTGAACCCTTTCCAGCAGTGACAGTATGATTTTGAGATCCATATTTTCACACTGAGGACAGCTGAGGGACTCAAACACAAATAATATAAAAGGTTCAAACATTCACTGATGCTCCAGAAGGAAATACGATGCATTAAGAACCGAATATGTCCACATATTTGACATATACATATATTTTTTTTAATTTAGTACTGCCCTTCGGAAGCAACAAAGATATTTGCATGTTTTCCGAAAGACAAATTAAGTACAATTTACCCTGATCTTCAATGCATCGTGCTTCCTCCTGGAGCATCAAGTGAATGTTTGAACCTTTTTAATAGTTGTGTTTGAGTCCCTCAGTCGTCCTCGGTGTGAAAAGATGGATCAAAATTATACTGTCACTGCTGGAAAGGGTTCAAATATGCAAAAGATGCTGGAAAACTGAAGAATTTGCGAGTCCTGGGGGATTTTTCTGAAGAACATTGGGCAGTTTGACTGCTCAGGACAAACAAGGGACTCATGAACGACCATCACAAAACAAAACAAAAAAAACAGTTGTGGATTATTCAGGTCATGAGACAGTATTAAGAATCAAGGGTATGTAAGCTTTTGAAAGGGGTCATTTTTTTGTGGACTATGTAAACATCTTTTATGTAAAATATCTTATTCAGGACAGTACTAAAACAAACAAAAGAAAAAAACATGCATTTTGTATGATCCCGCTTATTTTGTTAAATAACTTACATTTTAACAGATTCTGCAATGGGTTAACAAACTTTCGAGCACCACTGTATATATAAATATTTTAGTTTTTTTGCACTTAAAGAAGTGGAATACTAATTTGTTTAAACAAGATGATCACTCCTGTTCAAGCTTCAGACACTAGATTTGTCAGGATGGTCAATTAGTCTGGTAATTGTTATTTTAAATGTACTATTTTTTTATTTTTTTTATGTTTTTAGTCCCTGTTTAAGTAGAGATTTGATCAATATAGTTTTTTATGATCGACAATACAGGCTATTTTTTCATAAAACAAAATGTTATTATTTTCTTATTTTCATATACATATTCTGTGTTCCTTCTTTTGACACCACTAAAAAAAACCATTAAACTACTGCAATAACAAGTATCATAAATTGATTTAATAGTATTCGTTTTATATGTATAATTTATTATATTTAATAATGTTATTCTAAAGTAAAAGGTTCAACTGTTTTTTTTGTTGTTTTTTTTCTTTCATTAAAACAGAAGTATTTTGTTAGCAGTATGTTTGTATTCAGTTTTTCTAAAGTATTGTATCTCATTTGTTAATCCCACAGTTAATTCCCTGGCGTGAGCGTTATCGTATCATAATTTAATGTACATCTTAAGAATTCATCACGATAAGTCTTGCAACTCTTTTTCATCGAGGTTTCCTCCATGGCAAAGTTTACTCAAGTGCTCTCCATGCCAAATCAGAACAAAACGCCTTGCAGCATGAATCTTGAACAAACAAGAAAAAGCTCTTTGCGCTTCTCATGGCGTCTCTGTGGTTCCTATTCCTCATCTTGAATTCATGAGCAATTGCAGTCTTCTTTGCTACATAGGAATGACAGAGCCTCCCCTGGCAGAAGCAGTGATTATGAGCAGCGTAAAGAGTTCGTTCAGGTCACCCCTACATTACAGATGAGCGTAATCCATCGACAAACCCCTATCGGTACTCGCTCTTTACGAACCTCCCCCGTGTTTAACATTGATGTTTTTTGCATGGATTATTTTCAAATTTTTAAACCCACGCATAGAAGTTTTGTTGTGCTAAAAAGTTTGGCAGATCTGTGGACTGTGTTCCTGCAAATGTGCTAATAAAGATCTCTGCAACGGTTTCCATTGCAAAACAAAAGTTTAATTGAGTATTTACGCACCCAAGTGTTCTTTGCTGGCAGGAAAGCAAATTGGGTCTCTCTGTCTCAACAAACCCTACAAAAAAGTAATTAATTCTCTTTGCACTTTTAGTAAGGAGGCTAATTAATGTTCTGGTGACACTTAGCAATGGCTTCATATATTAGCAATAACACTATCCTTGCCAGGCCATATGTCTTTGTTTTTGCTCAAATATTTGTTCCAGACTGATTATGATTATGAAGTGTTCATTTTTTTTTTTTTTGGATCTGTGTGTGTGAGAGTGACAAACGACAAATCAGCCCCTACAGAAATATTGCAGTGTTTAGCCTGAACAGTAAGTTTAAAATAAAATAAAATTAAAAAATCCGTTCTGGTTAGTTTTTCAGAGTACATAAGGTACTTAATGCAATCATATCTGTATAAACACATTAATTTATTTGTATGTAGCATAGCATGTACAGACAAACACCAATTTGGTCTACAATACTATTCAATTTGATAGCATTAGTTCATGCATTCGATGTCATGGAGTACATGTACCTTTGCAGTATTTGTTGAACTAGTTTTTCTTTCATTTCCACTTATACCAATATATTTTTGACATTTCAAGTTGTATAAGTTAACATTTAATGAATTGTAAGTTAATGAAGGAGCAATAAACAATAGTGTATTTATAAGTTAACATTACTAAATGCTGCAATTAAAAGTTTACGTTTTGTTCATAACTAATGGATCAACTAATGTTGATTAGTAGTAAACTAACGAATGCCTGAACTTTGCTAATCATAACTGCAATTTATCGGCCAGTGCTTATCCTGTCACGCTAACAATAAAAAGCAACTTTGCTTGCACTGAAAAATCTGTAATTCCCAAAATATGTCTTTGGTCCTTTTCATCGTGCACCCAGCTTATGTACCACTAGAAAAAAAAGTGCTATGTTCTATGGGGAAATGTGTCCTGTGAAAAGCAGTGCCTCCTGGGAAATTGTTTTGATGTATGTTCACCAACACCGGTTTTGATTTGTGTTAGAGTATTGTGTGTGTGTGTGTGAGAGAGAGAGACATTAGGTGCTCTACTCTTGCTTACCTCAGTAGAGGGCAAGAAAAGATCATCTCTCATCACACAAAGGGGAAAAGCTGAGAAGGGCTATTCCATACTGTACATCTCATGGATTATGTAAGATGCGCATTTCTGCATAGAAAATGGGCTTAGGTCATCTACTCCTAACACGCGTACACTTCACGTACACACTTCACATACACACCACCACATAAGCAATTCTTAACAGCCCCGAAGGCAAGCCAGGGCTCTTTATAACCACACACACAGACGTTTATCACAAATATTTTGCTGCAGTTTCAGCAATTTGTCACATTTATTTGTAACTTTAGCAGACCTTTATTTGTATAATGTGATGGTAACTTTCAATTCACTTACATGTATTGTTTTAATAGTGAGCTAATTACATTTTATATCCTGTAACACTAAATTTAACTTTTCATTTATTATTAGTGGTTTTCTTCATTTTGTCCCCATTTTGTATGCAAATCTGACGCACATTTACCCTCAGTCATACTTTTGTACTGACACAGACTCCGGCATTCAAGCGTGAGGTCCTTTAAACACTTAACGTCAATCCCAGTTTGAAGGAGAGTTGGCGAGCGCATACATGGGCAAGACAGGAAGTGGTGACAGATCGGCCGTGTAAATACTCAATCTGCAGAGACACGAAAATCCATCCGCATTGAGATTTTCAGGCATCTGCATACATGCAGGAAGACATCTAGCTCACGCTGCACTTACCATGCACATAGGCTCACGCGTATACAGGCTTGTGCAAACACGAGATGTCACCCTGTCTCTTTGGCCATTCCATAGCCTCCCTCCTCTCGTTTATGGGATATCCCTCTAGGCTCTTGATAGACATTCTTTTAGGCAGGTTTGTGGTTCACCCATGCCGAAAGAAAGCCGTAACACTTCCACTAGTCCCATTCTCATGGGTAAGCACGGTGTGTGCATGCGTGTTTGTCTGCTCAGACTGTAATTAGATATGACATTGTTAATTGCATTACTGCAGATGAACACATGCTTGGATATGCAGGCAGAGAACACAAATTATTGTTTGCAACCGCTGCATATACGGTTCTTTTTTTCTTTATTTTTTATTTTTTTTGTTGAGTTTCTAATCCAAATTCTAAGCTTGAAGGGCAGTTTCCCTGTCGTTGCACAGAGTCTTTGCCCCTCCAGGGAGACTGCAGACCAAGAGCAGCCATTTTTCTGCCGTGATGGCAGTAGTGTTTCCTGTACTTAGGACTTAGTACTTTCTCCTGTAGTCCTTTGAAGTGAATCCAAAACACTGGAAATCATATGACACGACCTGATTTCTTTAATGATTTGAAGGTGATGTTAATGGACCATAATGGACCGTATTTAGCTAATAAATGTTCCTGGTCGTATTGTGTGAGAGGCATTAATGGTTTATACTCTTTTATTATATGTAGCAAAGAGTTTAAAAAATACTACAAATATTGACCATGCTCTGTATTTGTACCATATTCAAGGTGAAAATGTTTAGATCCTTAGATTTTTTTGTTCCAGAAGGTTCCAAATATATTTTGTAAAAAGAAAAGGCTCATTTTTGTTTGCACTCCTAGTGACTCCGAACTGCTACAGTATATTATAATATTGTAATAAATCGAGTCCCTCTGTCTCTGCTGCCTGGGGATATGACAGTAAAGGAATACTAAAACTGTCTACTTGTCCTTTAAATTCGATAGTGTTTAGATGTAAAAGTCACTTGCTCTGAGATCCACACACTCTGCGTGTGTGTGTGTGTGTGTGTCTGCGTGCGTCTGTGCAATGAATGAGACTGCATTTCTGTTCCTTCCAAGTGGATTTAAACACATACACACACACACACAGGCACACATGGCATTTCCCTCTAGCCTGCTGACATTTGCTCCTTTTTGGGAGTACAAACTCTCCGCCGCCAAAACGTTTAGTACCCTCAACTCGGCTGTCGCTTCAGGTGTCCTTTCTAATCGCCCGACAGTAATTAAAAAGAGTGGACCTTCCCTTGCGCACGCCCACTAACATTTACGGAGAGCAGACGCTCCTGACTGTGTTTTTGATGCTTTTTGGCGGTGGGACGTCCCTTCATTCCTGGTTAATAGATACTAAATATTTGTTTCTTGCTGACAGAGATTGCTACTGTCCTTCCCCATTTTCCATAGTCATGTCATAACAGCCCTTCTCGCGGCCGGTCCATTACCGGACTCCAGCGGTGTTACAGCTCCTTTTTACTGTGAAGTCTTTTATGTGATCACTTCCCTGAATCAATTTAGGCTCTTTGACAGCTTTCTTCTAAAACGAGATGAATTTTCAGAGGCTTTTTGTTTTTATTTGGTTCAAGTGTAAGAGTTTCTCGCAATGTTGTTGTCCAGAAATGCGTCTGAAGCCTCCTGGGCCTAAAACTCATCATTATACAGCAAGATAAGACCACCTCAGAGAACGCAGGCTTTCAGCAAACAGCATTCTCGCGCTTTCTACCTGCAGTTCTCTCTTTCGCAGGTCATCGTGGCTCTTTCTCTGTCTGCCATGCACACACATACCCCTGAGAGCACAGTAGACAGGTTTAAGCCGGCAGTTCTAGGGCTTTGGGATTCAGCTAACGGCTCATCAATTTTCTTTATTACCTGCTCTGGAAAAAAAAACGAAGTCCTCAGTGCAGGGAGAGGCTATTCTTAGATCCACTGCCAATTCCCTTCCTGAATGCATCCACTCACTCTCCCTCCTGTTTTTACACACTCGTTCTCTCCCTTTTCTTTGTTCATTCATATTGCTGATTTACTTGCGGAGCTATGTTTGCTGCAAACGCCTTGTGAGTGGACTGCGTTGTGACGGAAAGATTTGTCTTTTTCTACTCTAGAGGCTTAAATTGCTATCTCTGTATGCATTTGGTAATGGGTTTGTGATGGGTGAATTTTTACATAAATGTTTTGGGTTCAATATAAGTTAAGTGCCGGCAACTGCGTCTGTGACATACTGTCGATTTACCAAGGAAAATAATTTCGACTCGTTCCTCGGGTTGTAAAAATAAGCAGAAATTGTTTGCGGTAATGCACTTACAGTCAGGATTTCTGAAGCAAGCCATTGCTCCAGGATAAAGGGAGGTGAATACGCATATGATCAAGTAACTTAAGGCCTTAAGGTTTGTGGGAGCAGTTTGAGTCATACTTACAATAATGACAATAATAATGATAATAATAATATTTTTTTAATTCATGGGTAAAATTTGGCAAATGAATGTTAAATAATTATATTATTAGTAGTATTAGTATTACCGGTATTAGTGCTTGCTTGTACATATTTTGTTAATCACATTTCTGCTTTTAAACCCTCAGGAATATCTTGTCCCATAGACTAATTTGTACCTGCATTACTGTATATGATTTTTTTCTCTTCTTTTTTTTGACACAAACTGATGGATGAGTCCATATTAATCAACAGCTTGTCACAGATTATGTCCATAGAGCTTAACTTAAATTGGTTTATTCTAATAAAATAGTTTTTTTTCTTTTTTTTCTTGCTTTCTCTCCCGATCAATTTGGTATGTATTTGACGCAATTCCCTCAAGGCTTTGGTGTTACATCTGTCATTGAATGTAGGCAAGTGTGGAGGTTGTATTATTTGTGTTTGTTGTGTTCCTTGGGTTCTTTCATGCGTGTGTGTTTCTGTTACTTCTATGACATCCGATTGCCTGAAGAGTTGTAGTGGGCCGTTACGTTAAGACCCCTCAGCATCAATCACATACAGCTCCCCTCCATTGTCCCAGGCTATCAGTCTCTCATGACGACCCCTCCTGACCCCTGTGGACCCGTAGGTTTAACATCCAGACATAAATCTAACCGTGTCGGACTGCACACAGAGCCATTTTGGGTTGCTGTTACAGAAAGCCACAGGCTCGTTGACAGAAAGAGCCATTTCTTCAGCAGAAAAGCAAGCGGGCTCTTTTTCATGTGCTGTCAGTGTGTGTTGGGCCAGAGAGCGAGAGGAAGTGGTTCAGAGCCTGCGATTCTATTAAACACGGCTGCACATGGCCAGGCCAGGACTGCACTGCACGCTAGCACAAGAAACTCAATCAAGAATTGATCGGATTGAATCCGAATCAAATTACGGTGTCATTCACCTTACAACTTCCTGTTTTCAGTAAATCAGTCAGAGTGAATGGTCACGATTTGAACATCTTAAAGGGATAGTTCACCTATAATTGAAAAGGCTGACATGATTCATTCACCCTTATATTGTTTTAAATGCATATGATTTTTTTTTTTTTGTCTTCCATGGAAAACAAATGGTTTTCAAAAGGTTGAACTTGTCCCTCTTTTCCATGCAATTTCAATGAATGCTTCATTAAGTACAGAGAATGTTTAATGATAGCTTTGTGTGACAGTTTAAAACTTGACATCACCATTCTAGCTTTTCTTGACACATTTATGCAGTAGCAATGTCAGATTCATGATTGAATCTTTTTTTAGTACTTCTTTTTATTGAATCAGTTGGTCAAAGGAGATGAACAGATGTTAAGGTTTTCAGTGAAAAATACTTAAATTTCACTAAATTTATCATTCAAATAAATCATATAACTTCAGAAGACTTGAAATATTATGTATGAACCACATTTGTAATAGTTTTATGGTGCTTTTTTTATGGTTTTTAAGCTCCAGTCCCCATTCATTGTAATTGCATGGAAAAGACAAACCAGCAGATTCTTCCAAATTTCGCCTTTTGTGTTCAACGCAGTAAAGTAAGTTGTACGAGCTTGGAATGAAATGCGGGTGAATAAATGATGGAGATTCAAATTTTTGGATGAACTATTTCTTTAAAGTGCACTTTTCCTTTTGAATTAGGAGTTCTAGAGTGATTTCTTTTGCTCTACTCAAACAGACAGGCATTTTGTCTACCCTCAAGGAGTTGCACTGTTATGTAAACACGTACTCGGGCTTCACCTCCTCTTTTCATCTTTCTCTCATGCGCTTCTCTTTCTCTCTCCTAGCATGCATCTCCCTTTTCTCAGTATTTCCCCTCACTCTGTCTCATCTGTGCCGTGGGCTTGCAGCCAGCCATGTTTTGTGTGTGTGTGGGTGATGTGACTGGTTTTAGTGGGCTACCAGGCCTCCTTCAGGACATAAGTGTCCCCCTATAGAGCGGCTGTCGATGTCAGTCCAATTTTTCTCTCTTTGTCATCTTACCTCCTTTTTTTTTTTTTTTTACTACCTGGCTTCTCAGTATCTCCGTTGTGTAAAGACAGCTAAACGCCGATGTTTGTCAGATGCAAGCGAGTCGATGAGCAAAGCTGCGAGAGGTGGAATATTCGATCTGAGAAAATGAAGAGGCTGCTTAACTGTAGCCATGACAACCAGGCATCAAGACATGCTGGGTTAAATAAAGTGGATTATTTTGCTTTTAATTTGCACACATTTGTGTGTGCTGACTCCTTTGCAGAAAGCAACATAAAGAAGGAAATATTAAACCTCTTTATGTCAGGGTTGTGTAAACACGGTTTATTTGATAAATGGATTTGGGTGAAGACTTCACTTGAATTCCGCGTCTATCCCAGAAGCCCTCTGTCATGACGGAGTCTGATTAAAACATATGTCGCATGTGGTTATTTCATGCGGTGAAGTGTGGGCAGACAGCAGGTAGGCAGGCTAGCTGGAAATAAGCCGCTTTAAATAGCTCCGCTTCTAGTCTTTACTGCAAATGAATACTGATTTGAAAGGCTTTTATTTTTCTCAGCTTTGTACAAACATCAGGAGGTTTGTTCAGATTGGAATGTCAGAACTCCTCCAGTGCATTCGATTCTTTTGAATACATCTCCCTTGTACTGGGACAGCAAAACTGAGTCTAGGGATGGGCAGGATAGTCAACCACTTGTTCTACAGCCAATTTAGCTTTAACACACTTGCTGGTGCTTTTGAAGTTGGCATGAAATATAAATTCACCTTATCTCTTTACTGCATGCATGTCTTTGATGTTATTGTGAATAATTTATCCATGCATATGTTCCATTTGTTTTATTTTTTTGACCTCGCAACTTTTAATCTTCTGGTGAAACAATGCTCTATGGCAACATTTACCAGACTTCAATCATTTAGTCTGCTTAAACCCTGCCCTTTTCTTACAATTGACTCAAAACATTCAAATCCGCCTCCATCCAATCAACAACCAATAGATGGAACAAAATCCCGCCCTATATTTTGTCTTTTTTTTCCCCACCATTGACAGAATTTTCTGGCTTTCTTTATTTTCACTGTTATATGGTTGGGACGCTATAACGCATCTTCTGAAAGAGTACTGAATCTCCTGATCAATACACATGCGAAGAGAATGCAGAAACGAGCAATATCATATGTAATCTTATGCATATGTAAAATAACGCGATCATCAACATTACACAGCATATAAATTAAAACTGCCTAATGTTAATGGATGAAATGTCGACCCAGGACGAGCTATAGGACTGTGCAAGCATTAGGGGTGTTGATGGACTCATTCTGAATCCGGTCTGCATGGTAGTCTTTGACAAAAACGTGATTTTTCTCAGCTTTTTGCTCAATGTTGCTTTTTTTTTTTTTTTTTGTGAAACTTACCCACATTCAAGTGTTGATAAAGAGTGCATGAAGCTAGAATAAAATGGAAATCATTTTTTGTTTTGTTTAAAGCAGATTGTCTGTTCTTTTGATATATTGCATGTTCAGATATTCATACAACAAAATATACTGGGGGCCATGACATTTTTGTGAAAATGATCAAAAACGCTGGATGTGGCTGGCAACTTTTTTTTTTTTTTTTTTTATAGATTGATCAGATGATTCTAGTGGCTATATGCTCAACCAGTTTTTTTTTTTTTTTATATTCATCATTTTGTTTTCTTTAACTACATTGTCATCTTTTTTGCGATCTTCCTCTAATAGCTGTGTGTAAAGTCAACATTGGAGCAGAAAGTCTGTGTTGTTGTGTAAGGCCCCATATGCTGCCGCGTTTCCCTGGGGGCATCATCTGCGCGGGTGGGTAGTCGCGACGTGTGCCAGACCCCTCAAAACCAGCCTGGGTTTTTTGCGCAAACAGGCTTCATTGCCATAGTTAACCCCCACAGAAATGGTGCTAAACCTCTTAGCATTTCGACACCAACGCCGCTGCGACGGGGGGCCAGAGTTTCTGGAGTTTCTGGTGATTCCTTTACCGTGCAGGAATTTCAGGCTGGTGGGAATTTGTAACGGCTGACAGGAGGGCGGTGACATTAGCGGTGTAAGCCGCGGTATAAGCTGCGCAGCCGCCACTGCATCCGAACAGCTGCTGTCGGTGATATGAGGCTGAAGAGAAGCTCCCCGCATGCTGACATCTCGCAGCTGTTGATTCCCAAAGTGCCATGCCACCTGGGCACTTTTAATGCATAAATTTATCCGCTAAGTAACCACATCCAAGACTCCACGTCCACCTCTGCTCCACACACCCCTCCCATCTGCGTTCACCCAACGTCACCCCATCTTAAGTTGGTTGGGTTGGAAAACGCCGCATTTATCCAGCTTACAGTGTTCTGTGTGTGTTCAGATGAGTGTATGACTGCGTGTGTGATTATGCTAAGTGAGTTTATAGCGCTAGCTCAGTGTTTGCAGGTTAAGTGGATGCTGACAGTGTAGGTCGCTTGGTTGATGTGTTTGTCAGCGTCCCTGAGTAGATTGATGTGGACTTTGGGACGCCTGATGGATAGTCGGTCTGCCCTCTGTCACCGGATAGACCCGTGTGCTTGCGTACATTAGAACCAGTGAAACAAATGTTGACAGTGAAATCCCAGAGTGTTTTTTTTTTTTTTCTGCCTTCTAGTGCAATGGTGCTTTACAATCATATAAGCATGAAATATGTTTTCTCTCTCTCTCTCTCTCGCATTATGCATGCATGCATTTACCTGGAAAATACATGCAATCTGTCACTGGTAGTTCTCATCTTAAAGGGTTAGTTCACCCAAAAATGAAAATTCTGTCAGTAATTACTCACCCTCATGTTGTTCCAACCCCGTAAGACTTTCGTTCATCTTCAGAACACAAATTAAGATATTTTTGATGAAATCTGAGAGCTGGCTCACTCCTTCATAGGCTTCGAAACCAACGAGAAAACATAAAAGTGCCTTATCAATGCCTCAAAATGAATGGCTTACCTTTCACACTTTCCCATCAAATGATCGTGAGCGTCATCTTCTCAGTTCTCACGCGTGCATCGTGGCGCTCTCCTGAACTCACGTCAGAGGCCCACACACCGAAGAAAATGAATAGTTGAATAAAGTCATAATTTTTTTTTTTTTTTTTCGCACAAAAAGCATTCTCGTCGCTTGCTAAACTTAAGGTTGAGCCACTGTAGTCACTTGGACTATTTTAACGATGTCTTTACTAACTTTTCTGGGCCGGCAGAATACAATTACCTAGAAGCCTATGAAGGAGTGAGCCAGCTCTCAGATTTCATCAAAAATATCTTAATTTGTGTTCCGAAGATGAACGAAAGTCTTGCGGGGTTGGAACAAAATGAGGGTGAGTAATTCCTTACAGAATTTTCATTTTTGGGTGAACTAACCCTTTAATGCTTTGGGATTGATATGTGGAATTGCTCGGGCTACACATCAGCTACATTTAGACATGGAGTCGAAAGCTTGCATTTCTTGTGGTTCAGGGGGACTAAACTCGCATTCAGACTACAGAGACTTACTATAAAGCTATTTGGATTTCAGAAAGCATAACTGGACCTGTATGTTTGAAATTTCTCATTGGGCAATGGATGTCTATTGTTCTATTCATATGACATGATCATTGAAAATCAATAGATTTGCAGTAGAAACGTGTTTAATACCTCTCAACGTGCAGTACACTGGTGCACCTCCCCATTACTGTAGTACTTAGATCCATCTGCGCTCTTGCTAATCTTGTTAGCATGCACAGTAGCGAAACAGTCCTGTCATATTCTGCGGTTGGGTTCCGTGTCCTGCTTCGATGTAGGCGTCTGCTGGGGTCAGAGGTTATAGCTGTCAGATGTCAATCAGGAGGAGTTCAAACGAGCAAGGCTTAGTGCTGTTGTCATTCATGGATCTTTTTACATTGATTTTCTTTTCTTTTTTTCTCTCCTCCCAGCCCTCTGAAGGAGCACATAGCCATGCATGCTAATCGGCTTTGTGTTTTAGTTGCGAAAAGACTATGGTTGCATTCCGTCACGGTCTTGCTACTTTTATTGATTATTTTTAATTATATTCATAATGTTCATTCTAATTCTAACTTTCTTTTCGTTTGTTTTAATGGCATATGTAGAACTCTATAAACAAGTGTTTCAACATAGATATTACGTTTAGGGGGATTGGAGATAAATGTAATGTTACCAATAGGGTGACCAAAATGACCACTAGATTTTAGGGTTCCTCCACACCTGAAATCATAATTTAACCTCAGGCTTCCCAGTTTTTTATCTTCTGCAAAACATGCACTCAAGATCATGAGTGATATCATAATGCAAAACGACTATGACAAAAGCTTTTCTGCTCAGATCATTCTCTTGTGGTTGTGCTTGTATCTATATACAGGTTGTCGCATTTGTATTGTATTTCTGCAGTGGATGAATCATTAGTTTGGTAATGCATATAGACAGCATATCCATTCACAGATGGTTTTGTTGATTCTGGTGTAAAAAGGCATTGGACGTAAGGCATGTCTGTCTTGTTAGTCATTCCATACTGCTAATAGCTTCATCAATATGCACAGACGAATCGAGCAGACGGACATAATGGGTCGTAGACCTTAATTGACTATGCTAAAACACCCTGATAATGTATCCCACCTCTCCGATTACCAGTTTTTTTTTTTGGTGTCTGTATAGTCCAGCACTGCATAACCCACGTGTTTAGCTGTCGTTAAGGGCAGGCCTAATCAGACTCTGTGTAAGGAGGTATGGTTGCGTATCTTCTGAAATCCATTTGCAGCCTTTTTTTTTTGTCCTAACGTTGGTAGATATTTAGCATTTTCCAGGTGTGGTGGACCGCAAACTCCAGGCCTTTTATTTTATTTATACATTTATTTATTTGTATTATTGTTTGATCAATTACCATTTATTTGTCATATGCATTGTTGTGCACATTATTTAGAATAAATCAATATTTCCAATACCCGGGAAATAAAATAGGTTTCAGATGTTTAATGTTAACTTCTGTCAAGTTTAAGTGTTTTTTTTTTGTTGTTTTTTTTTAAATTATTTTTTAATCAAAGAATTGCAGTGGAACAAAGAGTCTCCAGACTGCTGGGTAGATTTACTGAAGTATTTCCTTCAATTATTTCACTTTGAAGAACAAAAGCACTGCTAGCAAAATTGCATGCAAATATTCTCAGAGTTTAATAAACCATCTGTTTATTCCTATACTTGTTCTGTAATAGAAAGAAAATAAAAGATTTGTCTTTACATATACACCGCTAATGGCCAGTGAACCTCTTAAATTAGATATTTTTTGTCACACAATGTGAACAATAGTCTCCCCCATAGCACCGCCCCCATCGAACTTGGTTTTCCACGTATCCAATTTATGCACACTTTGTGAAAGAATGCTGTGTGTGTGTGTTGGATAGCTCTGCCGTGCCATTATGTCTCGCACAGAAGTTTCAGAAAGAGCCTTCTCTTGAATTAATGAGCCTTTATTTCCAAAGGTGCCTTCATTATGAATATAATGAATGCTTAATTGATTTAACCATAATTTGATTAATAATAAAAAGCATGGCTTTTTTAAGCATTATTAGATGGCTGTGACAAAATGAAAGGCCTTATTAAAAAAAAGCTAGATTAGCCCAAGTTTTACTATCTTTGTTTTGCAGGAAAAAGACATCCTGGTTATCTGCCTCAGGTGCAATGACTTATGGGTATTGTAGTTGCAGTGCAGCAGTGTTTGATGCATTTAACTCTTTTGGATGTAGATTAATTTGGCAGGTAAATTCAGTGTGTTCCGGTATGAACTTGGACTATACATTTGATTCTTTCCCTTTGGCCCTGTGTGTTCGTGTGTGTATGCGCTCTGGGTGTTGATGGGGATTCGCTCTCACTGGGCGGAACACACTCTATTGGAATTGACACGCTGTCACCTTTCATCAGCGTTTGGAACGGCCCCCTCCCCTGAACTCGGTGTGTGAGAGATGCAGTTTTTATGAATGTAACTCTGCTGTATCTTTAGTCCCTGAAGAAAAGTCTGACCTCTCCTTGAGTGCTCAACACAACAGGGAAAGTCACACTAACATACTATTGGGCAAAAACTGCTGCTTACAACGGCTGATACTACTACTAATAAAGCAATAAGCCATTAAAAAGCATGTGTCTCTGTTATTTCAACCAAGGTAATTCCCTAAACCTTTATTATAATTGTGTTTAAACACTCAAACTTTAGAAAATTGACGAGCAAATCTGGCCTGAGATAATTGTGGACTACAACTCTTAAGGAAAGATTGGTTCATAGTGGTTTCCAGGCAGGATTTAATAAATTCTTTCGTTAGCAAAACTCTACAATGAAGCGGCTTTTGTTGTATTCATATTGAATGTGTGATTTATCACAATTTTACCATTGTTTCAAACAGTGCTTATTCAATCAGAGTTTAGAGTCTCTCATTAGTCCATGTTAGAGACTTTCGCTCATGTTTCTGCTTCTAATGTTTGTTTGTTTTTGTCCTTTGAGGACTGTTGTTAGCTTGCAACAAAGCTGTCGTTTAATTCGTTCTGTCTCTCACTCTGTCACACTTGTTTTTTGTGGCTTATTGCTATGGATTTAGGCCACAGGCAGCTCAATGACAGAATACATCACAAATCCTTTCTCTTCATGACCCCGCCCAGCAGCAGTCATATACCTGCACTCATGTGGAACAAACAAGAATGGTTGGTTGCTCACAGAAGGTCATTTGCCCAGGGTGCAGTGTGTCTCTTTGAGTCAGAGTGTGTGTTTGTGGCTTCTTTTGTGCTTTTGCAGAGGAGGATACGTGAGAGAGTGGGATTTTGCATATGTCCGCCTGCTCGCGTGTCTCAAGTGCCCTTGCCTCTATGGCGAGTGTCAGAGGTCACATGGCCGCAGGAAGCGCAGAGT
>NC_140212.1:14791624-14811624 GCF_951802725.1 Rutilus rutilus | reverse complement strand
AATATGAATAATTAATTACAACTCATTATAATTAATTATAAGTATTTGAAGCAGTTAATAGAATTAACTTGATGTAGCAGAATTAATAAAACAATCAACTAACCTGTCAAGTGAATGCTCAGTATTAATTATTTATAAATTCTAAGAAATGTTCATTTCTTTACTGTACAGTACTACTCAGGGCATGTAGCCAAAATCTGCACGATTAGGGACTCCAGTATATGAGCATGAACGAGACTTTATTTACACTTAGACTAATCTAACATACACATACATACATGCATAGTTTACCAAGGGAAAGAGAGCTGAAGCAGAATACAGGAAAGCGAGAAGTTATCGCACTGTTTGAACTTCAGCAGATCAACACTCTTGAGCAAACCATCAGTTTCTTAGTTCTAACACCCTTCTTTTAAAGGGGTAGGGATACTTAAAGTATCAAATAATGACACCAGGTTTGATACTTGCATGTCTCGTCCATTTGAATAAAACAGTCCTGATTCAATTTGTTGAGGCTCCAGTTGAACTTTGCTGACGTTGTCTTGATGAGAGAGAACCAGTTGGAATCAGAGGGACTTTGGTGAATGGAAAGGCAAGGCTCACAGCCTGGCACAAACTTAAGGGTCCTTAGAAGACTTCTAGCTCAGTATCACCTTCACATCAGAATTTTTTAAGAATCCCTGTGATCTTGTGATCAGTGGTCTTTTAAAGTGTGAAGATGTCACATCCCTCTGGAGGTGAGTGAGCCAATAAGGAGTTGTTCCTTTGGAGGGAAATTTTACAATCCTTTGTCTTCTAGCAGGGTGTTTTGCATTAGAAACCATTAAAGATTTGTATAATACTAATATGTTGCATAGGTATCACCATATAATGTAAATGTTCATTCAGGTCATTAAAACAGAAACTCGTTGATACCAAACATGGCACACGTGTGTTCTTGATTTAAGGCTGGCTAAAACATTAATTCAAAGAGTTTATATTAATACATTGGCAAAACACTTTAAAGGAACATGATTGCATAGGGAAATTGGATACATCATTGTACATTTCTCAAGTTGTTATATATAGAATTTTCAACAAGAAGTTACTCAAAACTCTGAAAATTGCTTTGGGTCGTAAACCATATCTTTTTTACCACAGTAACCAGATGCCTGGTGTTAGCTGCATTTGGGATGTTAGTTGCAGTTTCATGGGATGGTTCACACAACTTTGTTGGGAGAGTAAGTTTGCTGGATCATTCATTAAATATAATGACTAATTTTGTGTCTGATTGGTCCAGATCAGGGGTGCCCAATCCTGCTCCTGCCGATCGACTGTCCTGCAGAGTTCATCTCCAACCCTAATCAAACACACCTGCCTTTAATTTTCTAGTGATCCTGAAGACCTTAATTGGTTGCTTCAGGTGTGTTTGATTAGGGTTGGAGATGAACTCTGCAGGACAGGTAGATGGATTGGGCACCCCTGGTCCAGATGCTGCAGACATTATCATAGTTTGGTAGATTTCCCAAAATGTTAAAATAATAACAAGTTTATATATTTTATTTATTTTTGTATTGCTGTATAACACATAGTTGTCCATTTTTTTTTTTTTTTTTGTCCTTTTACCTTTTTTTTTTTTGCCATCCCAGCAGTCTTCTTTTGGTTAAATCCTTGCCCGTAACCAGCAGAGACTGTGTGATACTGTACATCTGTTTGATAATTCTGGTTCATGAGTGTCTTGGGCAGTGGTTGTATTAGTTTGGCTGGTGAGGGTAGGGAGGCCGTCTCTGGCACAGAGCTTAATGACTGGAGTGGTTCCCTTACCAGGTGCCAGTTTATACACATCCACCAACACTTACCCCTACATGCAACAGCTGTTTTACACCTAATGAGGTCCAGCCCTCTTGCTTAGCAAGGGGGAAAGTATTTCTTTTTTTTCTGTCTCGCCTTAATTTGTACCCGCTGTTCCCAGAAACATCCACCACTTTCTGGTTCCATCTATTACCTTACTGTTGTTCCTCTGCAAAGCCATCCTTCTTTTTCGTTGGTTGCGGCTCACAAGTGGAGTGACTGGAAACGATGCTTTGATATTGATTTAATTAAGGGGGGTGAACGCTGGTACTTTGTATTGATTTCAGCGCTGGAAGGGAGTCTGTAGGCGTGGAGGTGTGAGCTGCAGTGTGAAGCACTCTTGATTAGCACTCGAGTGTAGTCTGAGCATCTCCTGTTTGTCAGGGATAAACCCTGTTCTGTAGATTTAGAAGAGCCTTTAGGTAATTGTGTCTGTAATGTTCCTGACTTTGATTGAAGATTATTTTGTTAATTAGCAATAATGCTCATTAGGAAATGCACTTTATTTATACAATAACAAATGTCTTTGTATTATTATTATTATTATTATTATTATTATTATTATTAAATGTAATATTTACTAATTGTATTTGTTTTTTTGTATAATTGACTCGTGTTGTTGACGCACACCCGAAAATCAGAAGAAAAAAATCTGTTTAGCTCCCAAAAAATGAATCTTGAAAATTAAGTAAAATTTCTTTGCATTAACATTTTCACAAAAAAAAAAATATTTCGTTGTTTTTTTACTATAATACTAGCCTGGCTAACGTCAGACCTCTTTCTCATTGAGACGTGGTCTGGGAACCACATGTTCATTTTCTCGTATTTGAGGCGTGGTTTACGAATGCCCAGAGCCGTTTATTGGGCACTACGAATGTCTATCAAATGCGCCTGTACGTAGCTCATAGCCAATCGTTTCAATTATACCAGATGACGTATGTAGAGCGACAGAAATTTGACGAGGAAGACGACGAAATAAACTTGCGTTCTAAACTACTTAGAACACTATCTAAGGCTGCATCGAAAGGTAACTTCGCGTCTGATGCCATGTTGGATCCATAGATATAAACAAACTGCTTCGGTGTGTCGCATAGACGTCGTCATCGTCTTGCTGCTCCCTCCCCGTTCTGTGATTGGTTCCCTCGCTGAGGCGAAAATCTGGTCCATGGAATCCAGGCTGCATAGCAGCGTGAATAAAATCGCACTGCGCACAAGGCAGCATGGGGAAACCCAGGCTACTATAATACTGCATTCAAAGCCAGGTTTTCTCAGTCTTTTGGCTTTATGAAGCATTATTGAACCAAAATGGCCTCTTTACCATGTCCACTTTAAAAGAGGCAGAAACCAAAAAGGTGCTTTGCACGCTTCCAAGCCTGGAGCACTGCAGAGGTTTATGGGTATATTTGTAAACTTGCAATCAAAGCGCAGAGTCAGGGTCTCACCCACAGCTTGCGCGACGGGGGGGAGGAAAAGGCCGCAGATGCTGCCACTGCCCTTTCTTCACAATGGCTCTGAAATCACAGAGCTGTAATTTAGCGCCGGCACTGATTGCTGTGAAACCGCTGTGCACCAAAACAGGGCACATTGTGCACAACCCTGGGATTGTTTTGTCTATATCCCTCGTTATGTGCGTCAGTCTGTATGTACATGTACGTTGTCATGTTTCCCTCGCCCCACCGCTGAACAGAGGCTTTTAGTCTCTCTGCCTCTGTTTGTTTTCCCTAATGTAATGCTATAAGCAGCTGGAGGAGCCTGTAGATGTGCAGTGGGTGAATCTTTTCTCACTGAGGTCGTTCTATCTGCCTTTCTCCTCCTCCTCCTCTCCCCCCACCGGGGCTCATCCGCACCGTCTCCTGCTCAGAGTCAATCACGAGCGCCGGGAGGGGAGGTGAAATTCTTTTAATACTACCCTCATCCTTGCAGAACGGACCCCGTCCACCCGCCAATGAATGTTTAATGAGACGAGCGGACAGGTGGGCCAGCCCACGTCACCACGTGCCGGTGTCAGTGTGAAATGTGGCTTTGTCCTTAAGCTCGGCGTGGGCTGCCGCTTTTACCTGGAGAGGAAGGAAAAGAGAGAATGAACATCACTGTTTGAAAGAGAGAAAGACGTTACTGCAAATGGCTTTGAGAGAGGGGTGATCATTGGCTCATTGGCGAGTGTGTGTGCTTTAGATGCATCTCTCCGTGGGTGGCGTTCCTTATACTTGTGGTCAAATTAAACAATTAAGTTAAGCTACCACTAACTGCCATACACACACTGTGTCATATTTGCTTATTACATAATTTAGAAGAACATGTCTCCATGTATTGTTATGAATATTTAATGATATTTAAATGTAATACTTAATAATTGTTTCTCATGTCAGGTCACAATTCACCTGAAAAAAAAAAAAAATTTGCTCATAGAAAATGAAGCCATTTTTAGGACCATTAAGATTTTTTTAATTAAACAATTTCATAAAAAATTAAATACAACTCCCACAAAACCATGCCTGGAATTAATTATTAATTATTTTTATATTGTTTGAAATTTCAATTATTCTCAAAAGTAAACGATGTAATGCTGTGTTTTTTTTTTCTTTTTCTCAGTACAGTAATGACACCGAGATTATCTTTGAACAGTATTGAGAATTTGAGAGGAAAATAATGTAACAATAGTCGTCAACTGTTTACAATCAAACAGCTGATGGACCCCATTGACTTCCATAGTATTTTCCTACTATGGAAGTCAATGGGGTCCATCAACTGTCTTATTGTGTTCAGCAGAAGAAAGAAACTGAAACAACTTGAGGGTGTGTAAATGACATCATTTTCATTTTTAAGTGAACAATTCCTTTAATAGTCTAAAATGTCACTTTTTTCTTGAGTTGGGGTTGTTTGCGGATTTTGTTAGATTAATGCAGTTAGATTCAACATGCAGTATTTATGCATGGGAATTGTGGCTGAATTACTGTTTAATGTGGTGATTTGGAAACACCAGTATTAGCATTGTCTCATTTCTTTAGTCTTGTTCCCTCTGGGAATCTTTTGATGAAATAATATCTCAACAACATTGATATTATTAGGTATAATCATTCTTCTGAGCATTTGCATATGATTTGCTCTCAGCTACTGCCATAGCAGCACATCAATACATTTTAAGAAGGAACTCTGAGTGCTTTTTAGTACATTGTGGTTGCTTGGGTGCTTCTTAGTAGCCTGGCTCCGCCCTCCTGCGTACTTCCGCTCAATTTTATTTCCCTTCAGTACTACGTCTGGGATTGTGGTGTATTCTTTGGTTTTCTCCGATCATTTTTTTTGGCGGTCCAATCAGCGAACAGAGGGGAGTGGCTGAGAACGATGACGTTGAGGTCGTGCACTAGTTTGAGTTGTAGGGTTACGTCACAACCAAAGTTTAGCGATTGGTTATGGCAGATCCAGAGTGACTCTGGGCAGCTCCAATAGTTTTAAACTTCAACAGAGTACCCGTCTACAAGGAAGTTAACGCTTGTCAATGGAGAGAGGCCAGACTCTCTGTACAAATGAAATGTACGAGAGTCTGGTAGAACCAGGCTAGCTTCTTAGGGTGTTGATGGGTGGTTGCTTAAGGCCCCATCCACACTACTGCGTTTTAGTTTAGAAACGGAGAATTAAAACGAATACGATCTCCGTCCACACCGCGTTTTAGCTGCGTATTAGAATTGATCTCCGTCCACATTAAAACAACTGAAGACGCGGATCACGTGACCATTCACCAACACTGGGCATGCGCGTGCCGGTGTAAACACAACTTCATTGATAAAATTATCCCACCATGCGCTGGTTCTTCCCGGGTTAACCCAAAACCGACGCTCCATGTACGGTCGATACCGCCGCTGCACACGGGAATTGTCACAGATCGCTCGAATAATAGCTTGCCTCCGGCGCATGTAGGCAGTTAGCATTGTAAAATGCAGAATTTACTTGCACAACAGCTGCTAGCAAAGATATACGCCATGACTGATGACACCCAATCATAGAGCGGAGCGTGAGCCTCTACTACGTCATCGTTTCTAAAGTCCTCCGTTTTGACCCGTCTTCACTAAAACGCCCTCCGGAGATTCAAAACGAAAAAACGGGTCGGCAGGCTGGTAGAACCAGGCTAGCTTCTTAGGGTGTTGCTGGGTGGTTGCTTAAGGCCCCATGCACACTACTGCGTTTCCATATCAATGGGTCTTGTCAATGGGATTTGTTTTCTATCTATTTCATCTGCCAGGCGAAAATTGTAAGTCTAATCACTGACACATAATAGCACACCTTATCAAGCCATAAGGATGTGGCATAAACACTGTGGGATCTCTAACCCTGAATATGAGCCATAATAATAGTGAATCTCTCCTTAGCAAACACAATTATGGGATGCTGAGAAGCGATGAATATGATATTTATTGAAATGCTCTCCTGTCTCTGTGGCATCGACCTTTCTCTCTGTGGATTCCTCTTTCTCCAGCTGTTGTTTTCAAATAGTGCAAAAAGCTCAGAGTGAGAGGTTGATCCCTCTTGGTTGCATTGTGGGTAACGTGAGGTAGGCGTGGAAGTGTTTGACCCACTAGATGCTATTACGGTAGATTCATCTTTCCAATGCAAATAAACACAGGTGTGGGTTATTTATAGGGCTTTTTGCAGATATGCAATGTGTAAAAGCTCATCCCTCATAGCTTGTAATGTCAAGACTGTGTCATATGGAAAGAGTGAATCATCCACAGATAGAGTAAGCGCATTTTTAATACTTTCTTGTAAATATTCACAGCTTCACCTGTGAGTCTTTCATCTGCCAAACAAGTGATTATTACAGTGATTCAAACAAAATGCTGAAAATGGAAATGTGAAGGTTAATGTAGTTCAGTCAACTAAGATAGGTCATGGTGACGTGTTTGAGATGGTTATTATGTGTTGATAGCAGAGATGGAAAAGATGTGCATGTACATCAAGACTTCAGAAAAACACAACTTCAGAGTGGCATATTTAAAAAAAAGGACATGCATGTTGCATTAACTTTTCTAGTCATACATTCATGTTTTCATAGACATGTAGCAGTCTTAAATTATTTTCATTTTCATGATGGACACGCCCCGCTCCCCGCACATGCCCCGCCCCCCTGAGTACTAGAGTACTCGTTTTTTGAGACTAGAACGAAAAGAGAAATGGATAAAAATGCCCATCCCTAATGAAATGTAATGTCCTTGAATGCAATTTATGTTATTTTGGAGTGTATGTAAACTGGGAAATATGTCGTAAATGAGAAGCAATTTTAAAATGCAGAAAGATAACCCTGGTGTATAAGAGAGAAAGGCATTTTTCATGCAGAGAACCTTTGACTTTGGAGATTAAACATTTACATTAGCTAAGAGTCCTTGATGGTCCTGCTCACTGTGTTATCTGTATAAAAACAGTTTCATCTCATAGTTGACTTTCTCCCACCTCATGTCCTCTATAACGCTCACTCGTTCCTCATCAGTGCGGGAGGTGAGTCCAAATCCGTAGACACGTTCAGCTTGTGCTAATTAACATTACACACTGACCGCGAGCTAGCTGTGTGCAAAGCACGCTGCACTGAAAACTCTCTCACACACACAGTCAGGGGAGTGTTACAGATTTACAGTAGGCGCTAGAGAACACGACCCCACCATAATTAAAGCTGAATCCTTCATTATATCCTCCAGTATATCAGCCAAGGAGGATGTAATGAAGCATACAGGGAACGTAAGCAGAGCTGAACATCTGAACCCGCACCATATGGACCACTGCAGGTCTTGTTAGCGTGCTTTTAGATCAAAAACACAAATTAACAGTACTTCATTTTTAAGTTGACTAAGTCTCCCCAAGAGTTCTACTAAGTTGCTGATTAAAGTACAACGGTATTAGTGTTTTTCCCCAACATTCATGTAAATAAATACCATGCTACATGTACCACGGTATATATCTAAGTACTATGGTGTTTCCATCAGTCACTACAACTGTATTATGGTACTCGCAGTACTGCTTACACACCTAGCTGTGAGTTTCTAGTGATCCTGAAGACATTGATTAGTTTGCTCAGGTGTGTTTGATCAGGGTTGGAGCTAAACTGTGCAGGACAGTGGCCCTCCAGGACCTAGTTTGAGAAACCCTGGCTTAAAGTGTGTTTAGCTTCTCTTAGTTTTTGGTCCAGACAAAAAAAAAAAAAAAAACGATTTTGTCCTGGTTTTTACTCTCATGTTTAAGACCGAACCTATATATTATACAACTATAATATATTATACAAAAAAATAATATTTTAATGAACATCCAAAACAATGCTGTGCTCTGGGCTATATGTACTTATTGTACAGTATATGTGCGTACATATGATGATATTTTGACCAGCTGAGAACTTGTGAAGAGTTTATAAAATGTGTAAAGGAGTCAAAACAGCGGTAGGAATTCTGTAGCCAGAAAACGGCGTTTGACGCCTGTACCTAACTGTAATGGGCAACGTAGCTTCTATGTAAAATCAGATCAAAAGCACGCACATCCAAAGCAATATGTTGCTCAAATTGGGTGCTCGACAAGAAAATTAATAAAAAAGGAAAAAAAGTCGGCACACCATGGCTCCAAAATATGAAAATTTTATAATAGACTCACACACAGGTGGTAACGTTTCGAGCGTGTCTGACGAAGAGCCTACGCGCTCGAAACGTTACCACCTGTGTGAGTCTATTATTAAATTTTCATATTTTTGAGCCATGGTGTGCTGACTTTTTTTCCTTTTTTATCAACGTAGCTTCTATGACAAGAAAAAACTGGTATGATTCAGCATTCTGTTCTTTTAGGGTGTTTTTGGTTCTTTAGCTGTCTATGGTCCGAGTTGCATTCATATTTCAGTCAAACTGCTCCGGAGTTCGTTTGGAAGCAGACAACCCGCTTTTCAGATGGCAGTGTTTCACACGTAATCAAATGAACCGAACTAACAGAACAATCACAACAGTTTAAGCCTTAAAGTCAGCATGAAATGCAAATTGCGATCATCTTTCCTTCTCTATTGTGAAGTATATCCGAGTGAATCTGCTTCTTGAAGAATAAAAAATTGGCGCGGGACTTGACATTGTCCATTGGCAGTTGATTGGATTGTAGGATTGTTGTTGTTTTTGACAAGTTTTTTTTCTTCTTTAATGAACCGCAAAAGGTGAATTTGAGTCTTTTGAAGCTAAATAATAGTTTGAACAAACATGAGTTAGTTATTCACTAAAAACCTTTCCGCGTTCTGTTTTAATATCATATTTGCCACCTTACAATAGTGACATCATCAAACATCATTAGATATGTTTTGTCACCTGATAAAGAATGAAATTTGACACCTGGAACCATTTTCGATTTCTTCAACAGTGTTTAGGGAGTGAGTTTTGTATTCTTTGACATGTATTATAAGCCAGTGCATTAATTTTAATTAGCACCCATCGTCTATAATAGAGACTTTTTCTCTGCCCGGTCCATGCGTTCTAATTGAGTGCCTCTTGGATTAATTGGGTTAAACGCGCTGCCTCCATTAAACCTTTATAACGCGTACGGAGGACACCCCCCTCCTTATTTATTATTTAGCGTGCTCTCGCAGGGCTGGAAGTGGGGCATGGATGAACGAAGCCGGGGAAACACACTCTCTCTGCCCTGCTGCCTGGGAAGAAAATGCAAAACTTTTTAAATTAGCTTAATAAATCAAGGCTACACATTCAGCTGTCATCTGACACGCTACTCTAACCACAGCCACACGTGTCCCCCCCCCCCCCAAAAACTGCTGCCTCCTCAAAACGCAGCTAATATCTCTACTGTGCGAGGATCAGCTGAGAGGTTTGTGTGTATATGTGTGTGCACGTGTCTTCCCATATGTGCTAATTAACAGTTTAGCAGGCTGGATGCTGGTGGGGTTATCCAATAAAATAGAGCATTTAAGCCGCACCTCTTTGGAAATCTGCCATTAACCACCTCACACGTACACAAACATACGTTCACACGCTAGCGTTGCTCGGTTTGAATTGGCATCATGCTAATTAGCTGCATGAATGTAGATTTACAGTACATGTTTTAAACGCCCTCCCTCCCCTCGTTATCCTCGTCTTTTCATTTAATACATGCAAATAATCTGATGTTAGCAAACCTTTTTCATAATAACCCCAGTGACGTCAGAGGAGGGGGGTGAAAATGAGCAACTTAAGACAGGCCCATTAGTTGGCTTATTTTAACAGCTTTCCTGGAGGGATGTTTGGTGTTTGTCGCACATTACAGCTTTCGCTCTTTTTCTTTTTTTTTCATCTCTCCGCTTTGCGCTCTCACGACATTATTCATGCCTGTCTGTGGGGCCATTTTGTCACATATCCGTACCCCAGCAAACCCCACACCTCAGCGATTATACTGATTGCTCTGTTGTTCAGAGAAATAAATGAACAAAAAAAAAAGTAAATATTTGTTGGATGTTCTCATTAAAAAGGCCTTTCAAGCCATTTTGATATTAACCTTACTGGCCTGTGGTTGATTTGAGAGCATGCTTGGGTCACACGTCCCCCCTTAAGCGGGCTCTAGTGCGCTAGAGCGGTGAGGATTTGTGGGTCTTAATCCAATATTATTTCTGTATTTGCAACAGACCCCAGGCCCAGCAAAAACTCAATGGATGTTGGTTGTCAACAAGTGAATGTAATTTAGTATTTGCCGTTTGGCTAAACAAGGATAATATGCTCTTCCTCTCCAGGGCTATCAGGGCTTCATTGTTGGAGAAACGATGTAAGCAGAGGCCAGTCACACGCAGGATAATGGGTCAATTCCTCATCAAATCGGCCCGTTATGTTATAAATCATACAATCACTTCAGGATGATTCTTGGTCTTTGAACGTGGAGCCCGACTTTCCTGAGAAGTGTGATGGTTTGCACAGAGATGTTCACCTTTTTGTCGTCCTCATGTCCGCAGGGACTAAGCTGGAGAACCTGATGGAGAGCATGCGAGGAGAGATTGCCGCCCAGCCTCCGGTGGAAGGATCCTTTGCCCCGCGCAGAGGGGATTTCTGCATCGCAAAGTTTGCTGACGGAGAATGGTGAGAGCCAAAAAAAAAAGTCTCCTAATGGTGTCTGCTATAAAAGCTGAGTTTCCTGGTTTAAACCAAAGACCTTTTCATTTATTAATTTCTTTCAATAAGTAAATGTAATTAAATATTTGTCAGAGCTGCTGTGCAGGATGTTCTTGTCAGGTTTTGAGAGGTAAAGATTCATCTGCCTAATGTGGCAAGTTTGTGCAGGTCATTCGATGTTTCAAGTAAATATATCTAAAATATTTGAAGAGTTCAGATGCAAAAACCTCTAAGTGCCATCTGAAATTTTCTTCTAGAATGATCATTTTTATCAAGCTCGTTTGTTTAAGTTCAGTAATTTCACTTAAATGGCAATTAATAGGTCATTTTCATTGCCATTTAAGTGAAATTACTGAATTTAAATATACAAGCTTCATAAAAATTATCATTCTAGAAGAAATTTTCAGATGGCACTTAGAGGTTTTTGCATCTGAACTCTTCATTTAGTCATTTAAATAGTAAATGACAAGTGAATTTAGTCATCACAGTAACAATGTACGGTATGAAAGTTTGATAGAAAGATTTGTTTTGAGATTTGCTAAAGATTATATTTGGCAGTTTTACTACTTTCTTTGGTAATTAATGATTAACTAAGCATGCATTGGATTATGGGAATTATTATATAAAATGTCAAATTGCATTTACAAAATAATAAACAAATTAAAGGAAAAAATCTCTAATATTGGGATAAAATTAGATGCATCAATAACTGTGCATCCTTAGTTTGAAGTACGATGACTTTGGTGAATAAAGATTAAAAGCAGAAAGGCATGATTTCTCAGCAAACTATATTCACAGGGATCGCTTTAACCTCATATTCATTGTTGAAATCATTTTATAGTTAACCATCTGTTGTTTGAGTATAATCTGCCCTAGATTGCAGGACCTTGGACTGCTCTGAGTTCTTTTTCCATTAGAGAGTCTGGAAGCTTCTATTGTCCTCTTGTAGACTGTGAACAGACTGCATCCTCAGTGGGGTCGACCCATTATTCAAGCATCTGCTGGTGTTTTTGTTGATGTCGTCTTGCTCTTTTAAAATCTCATTTGAACTCCACCCAAAAATATTCCTAGAATTTGATTTCTTTTCGGTTTAGTGCCTCAGAGATGTGGATTCCCCGATTTTTTTTCTTTTTTTTCTTAGCATGTTATGTTTGTTGCTAACAGGCACTTTCTCTTCATAAGTCTGTGATACGCAGGGAGAGAGGAGACAAATCAGTCTGCAGCCAGCAGAAAGACTTTTTTTCTTCGTTTTTTTTTTTTTTTTTAGCATGGGTCCCCGGATCAGGCGGTGGTTTTGGGATGATTGAGGCGATTTAGCATAAGTAGATGGTTTGGAATGGGCAGGGGGTCTCGAGTGGATCGGAGTGTCTTAGTTTGATTATATGAGAATGGAAACTCTTCTTTGACTTCTCTTTTGTTTGAGGTGTCACGCTGAGCTTTGAACTGCTCTTTATGAATATGAGAGGCTTCTTGTGCTTTCAGAGCATGAGGTTATGAATACAAGATCAATTCTCTCCTCTGACCCATAAAATATATGCCTGTACTATACAGTTAGGGACACAAAACTAGTATTTTTCTTTTTCTAAAGTGGGGTGTTTTCAGTTCCCTTTTACATCAACAAAGTGTTGGTAAATTGGTGCCATGTGGTGTAGCCCCTTTCAGTAGTTTCCTTGAAGAAAAAGGATCAGCAAGTCAGTGTCAGTGGGTACCAAAGTACCATTTGGTGGCAAACATTTTCTGTTTAGAAGTTCCACATCAAGTTGTCCAGTGCTTCTCCTCTGATCAGTGAGTGAAATTGACCCTTTCTTTATCTCTCTCTTTCTTTCTATAGGTACAGAGCACGCATTGAGAGAGTTGAAAATCCAGCAAAGGTTCACGTGTTCTACATCGACTATGGAAACGTGAGTATCAGCTTGCATGAAGGTTGATGCGTAATCTGGATGTAGCGCAGCATTTCCTGATAGGCCTGTCACGATAACAAATTTTGCTGGACGATAAATTGTCCAAGAAATTATTGCGATAAACGATAATATTGTCTTTCTGAGACCATTTTCATCTAATATAATGATAATGGCATAATAATGCAGGTACACCTTTTCAAAGATCTATAAACTTTTATTTCTAAAGAATATCAAACATTGAAAACGGAAAACATTTTAAATATCCACAAAAAATAAACAAAAAAACAAAAAACAATAAAAGCAATGGACTCTCAGTGTCTGTTAACAAAAAAATGCACTTGAATAAATACCAAAAGCAACAAATAAAATGGATGTAAACAAAATTGCACTTCAAAAAATATTAAACATTAGGCTCAGACATAAATAGTGATGCATTCCATAACAGGCAAAACTGCCAGTTAGGACCTTTGTAAACAAATAAAAAAAGATCACACCATTTTGCACTGTCCTCCTGTTACTTTGTCGACTAAACGCCCGAGTGATTGTGTACTGTCGGGAAGACGGAGACGCACTTTATTGCGTGTATATGCTACGCACTGAAAATACTTGGTTAGGATTAGGGGTGAGGAGTGCGTGCGTATTACACGCCATAAAGTGCGTATCATATGCACGCAAAAACTATTTTTGGCGTATAAATGGCACGAGAAATAACATTCGTGGTATAGATACGCATTTTCATGAGATCGGGCTCGCTGTCGCGTTTGGCTTTTAAACCAATTCCATCTTTTTCTTTTTTTTTCCTCTAACTCACAACTAGCGTCTTCTCTCTCTCCCGGCAGTCGCCGCAAACAGTCCCGCTTTCCCATACAAAGACCATGTGACTGACAAGCGCCGCGGCGCCGCCTCCCCACACAAAGACCATGTGACTGACAAGAGGGTTCACTCCTCCTTTATGCTAAGGAACCGAGAGTGGTCATCCAGTCTCTTTGGTAGAGAGAGACAAGGAAAACAAACAAGCATGCAAATGGAATTATCGCGGCCAGAAAAACTATCGAGCTCATTTTTTTTATCGTGCGATTAATTGATTTATTAACTATCGCGACAGGCCTATCTCCTGAGTGGAGAAAAAAGGTGCTAACAGATGAATGTTCTGAATTGTGTGTAAAATACTCCATGTGCTTTCAAAAGCCAGCACCGAATCCATCTGTCAAATGCCACGCGTATGGAAATCAATTCCTCTCCATAATATCACAGCTGCATTGGCTAACATGCAGAATAAATGTTTTTTTGCAAGGAAATGGTGTTAGTATGTTTAAAAGGGGCTTTAAGAATGCAGTACCCAGCATGCTATGCTGTTTGTTTGTTTTTGCCCAAGGCAGAAAGCTCCAGGCCAGCACAAGAGAAAAGATGCAGGTGGTCATGTGATTAAACATTTCCCACACAACAGGCCTTCTCTCTCATCTCTATATTCCCTGTGCCTTCCTTTTTCTTCTCTTTTCACAGACGGTCTACCTCTCTTTTATCTTTGCACACTTGCTCTGTTCTGTATATCTTAACCCTCGGTGCAAGAGCATTGTGCTGAATCTGATATCATTGTTTATCCACCTCTGCTCAATCACTCTGATTCGCTTGACACAGTGTCTTAAAGGACGGAACTTTTAATGCCCCATCAAATGACTATGGCTTAATAAATGCCTTTTTTGTTATGATTTAGATTTCCTATAACAATCTGACAATGTAGTAACAAAACATAGAGAATGTATCAGATCTTAAATTCTGTGTTCAAATGCCTCTATGATGTATGTGTTTCTGCTGCTCATCCTCTTAAATATTGCTGTATAACCCCCCATACAGAACAAGCCACTCTTTTTGCTTTGTACTTTCATCTGTCTTCTGTCTGTTTGTCCTTCTTTTAGTCTCTCTCTCTTATTCTCAAAGCTGAAATGAGCCTTTGTGCTAAGCAGCCTCTTTAGCCTTCTGCGTTCACATGTTCTGTACTGAAGACACATGACCACAGCGCTCAACTGCGACCCAGTAGAGAGAGAGAGTGTGTCTCTCTCATATTGTGTTGCTGGCTTTGAGAGTGGCATGTGGAGGAGTGGAGCGTTATCCTTGACTTTGCTTTTATCTGCTGTGCTGTACTCACACCTCCTCCATTTAATGAGGACCTTGGTACAGGCAGTTGGTGTATGAAAGAGGTATGAAGTCTGTTTTATAACACAACAATGTGACAGTCTCTCTCTCTTGTCGTTTCAGAGAGAAATATTATCCTCCACACGTCTTGCAGCGCTTCCTCCAGCCTTCAGCACGCGTACACTTCCTCCACAGGCTACAGAGTACGCATTTGCCTACATTCAGGTCCCACAGGACGTAAGTTATCGCACAAAAATGTCTATACGCACACTCCAGTGTGATTGATCATACACCGTAGCCTTCAAACAGGCCCACGTAGAGCATTCACGCACAAGCTAGAGTCACATCCGGGTTATAAAAGACAGGAATTTATGAGCCACATCATGCAAGTTTAGCTGTTTTGGATGTTTGGAATGGCGTAGTACCGTACAACTGACCATTTCTGCAAAGTATGCAAATTTTCTGCATGGAATAGCCATATGTCGCTAGACTGTGTAGGGTAATATATTTCACAATGCTAAATAAACCAGTAGTACACTATATAGTATAGGGAGTAAACTGAGGGATTGCACACCATATACACATTTATACAAATATATGAATATTTATATAATTTATTAATAATTAAATGTTAAATAAAATGAATAAATATGCATGTAATGGGAGAATGGGATAATAATAAATGGGATTGAACTGCAACGTGCAATATGGCGGAATATGTCCCGCCTTCTAAGCAAAAAAGCCAGTCACTGATTGGTAAGGTCATTGTGTCACTGCAGCTCCTGTACCCATAAAAACCTGAGACTCGCGCTTAACACTGCACGTGCGCATTGGCTGGTCTAGCCTGAAAAATAAGCTTTTTTAACACTTTTTGAGCATAAGAAACAACATTTTATTGGACAGTTCATGTCAGATTTTGTTGCTGATTTAAAATGTTATTTAATTGTGAGTTCGGCGAGCAGTTTCAGATTTCAGGATTCCCCATTCAAATAGATAGGACTTGGTCTTGAATGCCCGAAATAGCTGCCCGAAGGCGTTGCAAATATGCTTGTCGACTGAACAGTCTTTCCTTAAAAGGGACTTTGATGAAACATATTAGCACTTTTAAAGTAGGTTGCATTCAGTGTGTTCTTTGTAGCAAGCAGTACCCTAGAGTGGTAATATCCCAAATTAAGCCTTTATCCTAGTTACGAGTCATTAAATTGTGTGACGAAATGCATGCGAGAGAACGCTTTCCAGCAGGTCTGTTTGTGTGTGTAGGCGTGTGTTTGTGTGTGTAGGTGTGGCATCATGCCACCTGCCCTGTTAATACTGCTGTTGTTTTGTGATCTTTGAGGTAGGCACATTGTTCTCTCTCTATCTCTGTCTCTTTCTCTCGTTCTGGATGGCCTCTGTATCTCGTACCCCCACCATAACTCCCCCCAAGGGGAACATGCTCTGAGGTTGCCATGGAGACTGGGTTGGCTCACATGAGCAAACTGTGTGTGTGTGTGAGTGAATGAGCGAGAAAGATCAGATCTGTATCTCACCTCATGCGTTGAACATTTGCGAAACATTGTGTTGGTGTGGAGGTATTTTGATCCTTTTTTTATTTTTTTTTGCTAATCTACATTTATCATTATCACAGTGCTTGTGTGTTTTTGTGTGTAAGTGTGATGAATGAGCAACTCTGGAGCTGGCGAGTTTGAACGATGGAGTCTGATTAGCTCGGAGCACACTTGAGGACCTTAAAGTGTCTATCAATAGCTTGTGTAGTAGTGTGTGTAATTGTAAGTGTGTGTGTGCTGAGGGCAGTTTGTAGAAATGAAAGCAGGTTTGGGATACATGGATATTTGACATGCTCTTATATTGACCCCACCCACAGGAAGACGCACGGACCGACGCTGTGGACAGTCTGGTCAGGGACATTCATAACATACAGTGTCTGCTGAATGTGGAGTACGGTGGACTCGTCTGCCCGCACGTCACGCTGCAGTTCGCTGACTCTAAAGATGACGTGGGTCTGGGTCTAGTGAAAGAAGGCCTAGTCATGGTGGACGTACGGAAAGAGAAGCACCTCCAGAAAATGGTAAGTAGATCTAAATACTAAAACCCGAATGTTATGCGTGAAGCCACTGGTCAGCTAGTTTGAGGAGGAGGCAGCATTAGCTCTGTCTGGGTTATAGCATAATCTATGTGCCCTGAAATGCACCTCGCTGTTTCACAGCAGGGCCACTGACGGCAGCCATTTTGTATTATTATAAAGCACTGACCATTCGTTCTCCCCTTGTTATCCTCTCTTTATCAGTCTCGCTCTCACTTCCTTTCTCTTAATTAATACTTGAGCCATTTCTTGAGCATTTTTAAAAGTCACTGTATTAATTTGTGACTGTGTAAGAGTATACAAACACACTGCTGCTCATACAGGAACGTAGACGACTTAATTCAATAGTTGGAGCATTTAGATCTTTTTATTTTAACACTGTTTTTACTGTCAGCGATTTGATTTTATTCTAGAGCTGCACGAAAATTCAAATCAGATTTTTCTAATTACAATGATTATGCTTAATGCTTTTTTGTTTTGTTTGATTTTAAAAGTTGACCAAAATTATGTAATTATATATAATATTATGGCTATAAAATAATAATAAAAAACTATTATTATTATTAACTAAAAACATACAAATTTGAAAAATCTGGGGGAAAACAAACAATTTTTGGCTTTTCTAATATATTTGTAATTGCAATTTAAAATGTGTTTTAGCTGTTTTTTAGCTCCAGGTTTATTTGTTTCTCGGGCTGCACAATTTGGTCTAAAGATTTTATCAATATGACTATAAAATAACAGATATAATATTATATATATATTATATATATATATATATATATATATATATATATTATATATTAATATTATATATAATATTATTATATTTTATTATATATTATAATATTAATATAATATATCATAATATTGTTTCTGACTAAAAATATTAAAATAAGAAACATTACCTGTGTAATTCACTGTAAAACAAAACCTGATAATATAGTACAACTGTAAAATTACAATACTAATAGTATACCGTGTTCATTTATTTAAATCGCAGCCTTTGTGATTTGCTAATCACACTAAGCCATATCGCAATTTTGATTTTAGCTAATTAATCGTGCAGCCCTTTAACTTTTCACATTTCATTCAGTAGCTGTTTGTCTGATATCCCTTGGAGGTAAGACTTAATAGCTTAAAAAAACTCTTCTCCTTCTGTTTGAATTTAGAGACATTTGAACCCGTTCTTTGATCATCTGTATTTATCCTTTAACCTTGTGCCACCCTGACGTTATTTTTGTTATTGCTCTTGAATCAAACCATACAGGTTTGTTCTTAGCAGTCTGCTTATGAACTTGAGTCTTGAGTAGGGGTTTGTTGTCACAAACACCCTCCATTTGCTTAGTTCCACCGTTCCCCTGTTCCCATAGGAACACTGCTGTTCTGGTTCACTCGTCCCCTCCTCTCACTCCCTCGCGCCTTTTTTTATTTTTATTGTACTACCAGGTTGTTTGAGGTGCTCGTATAGAGCTGAGCTGTCTGACTTCAGTGGCAGACACTTCTGCTACCGTTTCACACACTCACAGTTATGAAACACTAGTGCTCAGGCATGTGTACTGTACCTCAACTACTGTACACGCATGCTTTAGTTCAGCAATACAGTATGTCAGAAGAAATGCATAAATAACCAGTAGTTTTATTAAGATGTGCCAAGGTGAAGTGGGTCAAGTAAACGCTTTCGCTTATCCTAGTCAGCTATAAGACATTTCTAGGTTGATTTTCTCCTGAAAAGTGTAAAGCATCCTGACCAGCGTAACACGGCAACATTGGCACAACCAGTGACGAGTTAATGGGTAGATGGCAATGGCAGATAGTGTTCAGGAAACAGATCATTATTTTTGCCATTCCGTTCTATGACGTTAGTGGCTCGGAAATTACACACCTCACCTTTAGTGAAGTGTTTTGTCATCTCAAGATTGGAAAAGTTAAGTTATTTTTTAAAAAACAAAAGCATCTCCACTTTTTCTTGGTGTTAAAATAGACATGATTTTTTATTAATGTGTAATAACCATCTTATAACACTGTTATTACAGTCCATTAGCAGTTGAATGCACATAGTGGGCACATCCTGTATGCCAGATGGTCATTTTTTAGGACAGCACTGGCACTTTAGTATAGTGTGGTGGCGCCATGCCACTTGTCTTCTGTACTTTAGCTTTCACCCTTGGCTTTTTCATAAAAATCCTTCTCCTTCATTCAGTTTCTCATTCATTATCTCTCCCGCTCACGCACACACTCTCTTTCTCTGTCCTTTTCTCTCTCCTTCGCCATCTTTTTTTTCTGCTGCTGGTTTGGCCTCCAGTGCAGCACACTGTGTGCTGGAGGATGTAGTTTGGAAATTTCCATGTATTTGCATGTCAGTGAAAGCGGTGTGATAAATCATAATCTTCAGAATTAAAGACAAAGCAGTGAATCAAACCTTTCATTCCTTCGTTAAATGAGCTGTGATTTAAAACGCTGTTAATATACAGCGATTATTTACACTGCCTTCATAATACACGGTGCCTTCCCGCCCGTGACTCCCCATCCCCCTTGTCTTTCTTTTGATATTCTATTCCTTTTTTAAACACAGTGCTCTGTGATCATTTCTCCCTATGTCCTCTCTGCTTCTGAAGGGTATCTGCTTGACACCTGACTTCCTGCTATCAGCAAATCTTTACTTTGCTGAAGTCTCCAGACCAGAGTCCATATGTCAGTCAGTTCGACACATTCACTACGGTCTAGTGTGGAACAAGTCCTTGAATCTCTGTACAAGGCAAACGAGAGAGGGAAAGAAAATCTTTAACGTGAAAGTAGGAGTCAGATATGGGAACGTCTGTGTGACAGGGAGGGAGAGAGTAGGAGAGAGTGTCAGATAAGGCCCCCCGGTTTTCTTACTCTGCACCTGCGCGCGGATAACACGGGCCTTCCGATAAGTGTGAATGAGCTTCATCAGTTCTCAGGATCGATAGCTGAAATCGA